>NC_051180.1:177460388-177760388 GCF_013339695.2 Rhipicephalus sanguineus | reverse complement strand
CAGCCTACCCGCATTCAGGGCAACTGTGCTTCCACATTTGACCTTATTAAAGATTACTTGGTGTCTGTGCAGCTTGGTCTGTGCAATCATGTAATGGTACTTCTTTCATGTTCTCTTGCGTTGCGCAAATCCCAGCCCTTTGATCCAGTATTGACGAAAGACTTTTCGCGGGCAAAAAACGAACGTTTCCTTGAATTTCTTGACTATCACCGCAATAACTTTCAAATTGCGGATGCTACTGAACTCGGAAAATTTTTTAAATATTTATGCACAAATATTTAAACTATTTCCAAAGTTCAGTGGCATCCGCAAATACTGAGGTGCAAGTCCAGAACGATGCTACTGAACTTTGGAAACCGTTTGAATATTTCTGCACGAATGTTTAAGCGATTTCTAAAGTTCAGTAGCATTCGCGAATTTAAAGTTGCTTAGGTAAAATTCAACAAAGATGCTTCTGAACTATGTAAATTGTTTAAATATTTGTGTAAATGCTGCTTTGAAGACGTTAATTGTTGCAAATGAAATTAAGAAAACACTCCGCAAACGCCCCTGGTTTACAAGGCAGGTATTACAGCTAAAGAGCAGATTGCATATACTTAAACGAAAATTTGTCAGCATGAATACAGTGTAAAACACTCAAATGATGCTAAATCAAGCTATCAGTAGCGCGAAGCAACACTACTTTGATCACACGCTGCCTAGCTTCATCATAGTATTCTAAAACCATTCCATGCATGTAAGCAGCATCCTCTCCATGAACTTGCCAACGGAACTTGCTGGTGCGACAGGCCTGTATGTCGCCAGATCTAACGGTGAGTTTCCAAGCTTCAGCACAGGCACCAAGGCATTCCACTCGTCGGGGACTACGTCCTCATGCCAAGTTTCATTGAAGATATCCAGGTAACAGGGTTGTGCGTTCGGGTCTAGGTGACATAACTCAGCATAGGTCACCCCACCTGGACCTGGAGATGAGTGCCTGCACATGTTCAGTGCCTGATGCTACCGCTGGCTTTCGACGACGTCGGTCTTGAACCGATAGCGTCATTGACCTAGTGGCCTCCGTTAAGCAGCAGAAAATTAAGAAACCTCTTTTGGCAACAATCTTCTTAGTTGTAAAAGGTGCTTTTGGCAACGTGCCCATGAGATATGTGGGCAAAAATGTTGATGTCACTCAGACTCACTCATGAAATTTAGTTTGCCCTTAGAGCACACTCAGACTCAGATTCACTGAATTTTTTCTCAGCTTGTCTCCCTCGGACCCCTCGGAGCTCACCAAATTATTGCTCACTCGGATTCACTCAGACTCAGAATCACGGCTCTGTCTCAGTGTGAGTGAGTCTCAGTGAGTCGACTCATGAGTCCGTTAGCGTATATAATTGGATTTTTCGACCATGGTGTGAGTGCTCTTTCAACTAATATCTCGCATAATTGCTGCTCTACTTGGAGCCTTTGATCTCGTACCTTCAGACATGAGTTATGAGTGGTTGCAATCCAGTACGGACATTTTTATTGAAATAGATGACTCACACGATATATTTTCACCCAGAACTTCCTGTGAAATAGTTTCCAAGGGCAGGTCATGGTACTTCCTCCCTCCTCCCCCCTCACGCCTCTGATCAATAAATATTGAGCTGGCGTATGAACTCTGGGGCTTTGAAGTATGTGTGAGTCAACTGATAGTAATAAAGCTGATAGTAATGCTGCAGTGGTGTAGATAGAAGGATAGCTCGGCAAAAAGGTGTGGAGATCACTCAGACTCGCTCAAGAAATATATTTTGCGCTTAAAGCTCATTCGGACTCACTCACCAAAGCTTTCCTCAACCGGACTCACCCCGCCGCGGTGGTCTAGTGGTTATGGCGCTTCACTGCTGACGCAAAGGTCGCGGGACCGAATCCCGGCCGCGGCGGCTGCATTTTCGATAGAGGCGAAAATGTTTGAGGCCCGTGTACTTAGGTTTAGGTGCACGTTAAAGAACCCCAGGTGGTCCAAATTTCCGGAGCCTTCCACTACGGCGTCTCTAATATTATATCGTGGTTTTGGAACGTTAAACCCCAGATATTATTGTTATCATTCGGACTCAGACTCACTAAAATATTTCTCAACCGGACTCACTCGGACACAAACTCACCAAAATATTACTCAGCCGGACTCACTCAGACTCAGAATCACGGCTCGATCTCAGTCTGAGTGAGTGTGAGTGATTCGACTGATGAGTGAGTTTGCCGACATATGCCCATGAGGCCATTCTCCGTGCTCTCGAGGCACCAGAACATGGAGGTAAAGTTTTTCGAGAAGCTACCTCACAAAGATATCAATGTTTGTGCTAACAGAAGATGGACCTACCAATAAGGATAATACGAGATGTGGTGTCCCACAATGCGGCGAGTTGAGCCCGACTCTTTTCAACGTAATTCTGGTAAAAAAAAATTATTTTGAGATTTTGAGAGTTAAAGAAGAAATACAAGTTTTTTTCATATTTTCTTCAAAAAGATGCTGTACTGAATAATTTAATTAATAGCAACGTTCCATATAGTCATTACACGAATCAGATTTTCGCTTCTTTTCTTGTTTTCTTGGTTCCCTGGCTTGTTTTGTCACATCTTCGGTCTCTCTGATGGCCAAATACACTCGATGGATGTCGGTCTCCCACAACCATATACCATTGTGGCTCCTCGGTGATATGCCAAACGGCCTTCAGAACGTTTGCACGGGGCATGCAGGCCTTTTTGAAACTATGAATGGTTCCAAAGGTGGCAGTTTTCAGGGTTGCCATTTCAAAGAACGCGATCGATTGCGTTTTGTACGAGTGACACGGTGTCTTCGCATTCTGTGCACAGTCACTCGTAATCACGGTTTCGAGAAGCTCCACATCAATCAAAGCGTGGGCATTGTCACTACTGGTAACATCTTGTCCTCGCTAGGACGCGTAATGAGGACAAAGCTTACTTGCTGAAGTGCTCGCACAAGTGCTCCCGGTATCGTTTCTGTCAGCAGCCGAAACATGTCGATGTCAAATGATACTGCGCTTTCTAAACAGTTCGTTTGATTCGTCAACACGAGAATATATTTTGCCGTCGCAACAAAATCAACAAAGGCGCAACTAAACTGAAAATAAATGCACGGAATCGCGTCTCCGTGCGCGTCTCACATACACAAGGAAAGCACACTCGGTAAGTGCCACGCGTGTTCAAAAAATAAAGCTGCGCCATGAGCTTCTAAGTACTCGGAATATTTTTTTTAAAACCTGCTAAGCTCGGGAAAACTACCACTTTCGATTTTTTAAAAATTCAGTTCAGGTAGAAAGCTCAGGTCGTGCACCGTCTTCGAAAAAAGGGGCTTGGCTGCTCGTCAGTAGATCTAGAAAACGTGGTCTTCTTAGCTCAGTCAAAGCGCGAAAAAATGCGTCGGCACTGGATAATGTTAAGGAAGGCTTTATCATTCCAAGGAAGCAACAAACGAAGTTGCGATATAACAAACAATTACCTACCTTACATATATATATATATATATATATACATATATATATATATACATATATATATACATATATATATATATATATATATATATATATATATATATATATATATATATATATATATATATATATATATATATATATATATATATATATACAGGGTGTCCCAGCTATCTTTAGCCAGAGTTTAAAAATATGCCAACCTTACTTTCGAAGCGACGAAGCTGGACAAAATATTCCAATGCAAAAGTTGTACATCGGTGTGCAAAACGTCCGATTAGGCCGTTTCTGACTTTCTATCTATTAAATATTAATGTTTTTCTGCTTACTACAGATGCCCGCTAAATGCGAAAAAATACGACGTGGCATGCCTGCTTACGCGCCAATGCGCGTGATGATCCTAGTGCTCGCTGACGTTTCGCATACAAACGACCGTAGCATTTGCCCGGTTGTGCTGCCTCGACAAGGCAGCGACGATGGTGTTGGCTATGCGACGACCACGTTTTGCCAGCGGCAACACAAACGATAACCGCTGCGACTGCTTATCGCTGTCATGAACCGGCGCGAAGGAAGTTTGTACGCAGAACGCTAGGGAGTACTAGAATCAAGGCGCGCATAGGCGTGCAAGCGAGCATGTCACGTGGTCGATTCTACGAAAGATAAAAAAAAGGTGTATACTTGATGTTTCCGATTTTCCTGATAATTTTGTATGTTGTGCACATATGAATGCACAGCACGAAATCGCAGTTTGTTTTAAAATAAATTTTTTTTTTCAACACAGGAAAATTCGACAAGTGTCGCTGGTTGACGACGACCATTTTACGAAGAGTGCGTTTTCGTAAATTCGCAATCATGGTGGCAGCTACTGAAGCTATATATTACAAATATCTTTCTTTTTAGCGGAAGTAGAATTAAAGAGGAAATAGCTCTTATCATTTCATAGAATTCTGAGCAAATTATGTATTTTTAAAAGTTCACGAAAAACGCTGCATTTTTGAAAATCAGTCAAATTTGGGACGCTACGTCTAGTTCTGTGAACATCTTAGCTTGTTCATATTTGCAGTATGAATAGGCATTTATGTGAATAATAATAAACCGCTGCATCTAATAATTTTCAAAGTAATAAATTTTCATGCTCGAAACACCAAAAAGACAAAAGTGCTCCTCGATTCAAAAATCTATAATAAAAAAAACCCAATCTCAATTTTCTTCAGTCCCTCAAAATGTTCTCAAAGGACTGCAGAATGATAATATGAAAAAAACATGCTGCATCATATTTATTAGAACAAAAGCAGAAAATATCAAGCATTGTGTTCCCAGAGCGTGGTGGCTACTGCGTAAAGGACAGCTCTAGTGACAAGAAAATACAGTAACACGTCTTTTTAAATGCGAGGCATTTCTTAGCGAACCTCTGGCACTTTGAGCGTTTCTGTCTACGTATCTATCTATCTATCTAGCCGCCTACGTCTGGGTGCTCTCATGATCGCCTCCTTAACTTGGTGTAGACCAAAATTGGCATGGGAGGGTAAGAGGATTTGACGAATATGATTGCCGGGTCATGGCATGAATAACGTTAAAATCCTGCCGCGTACGTCGTCAAACCCTTTCCACTAGACACGTGTGGCACATACCCGTTTACCACGGGCCGCGGTGTACGGGTATGCGCCACAGGTGATTGACAGTTTATCTCTACCCAGGAACGGCGACAACAAACATTGGTAACTTAAATGCTAGAGCGTTAAGGAAAATCAACATCGGAAACGTTGACTCAACGAATGGGAAGAATGAAAATTAGGATCCCAGCAGGAATCGAACCCAAGCATTCTGCGTGGCAATCAGGTATTCTACCACAGAGCTACGCCAGGTCTATAAAGTCGTTTGGAAAAAATTACAGCATATCCACGGGTGAATGATGAAGAGCTTGGGCGAAGCTCCTGAAGCAATCATGGCCTCGGGATCGGCTTCTCGTTGAGCCCGTGTCGCAGCGGCGTCCTTGGCGCGCACCATCTAGGATGCGCCTGGCTGCCGCCAAGCGAGCGCCCGCCGCTGCGCATCGTTCATGCTCCACCAACGATCCGACACGTACGGCGACGATCCAGGAAAATGAGAGAGGCGCTCGCTCCCCGCGCATCCCCGCGCAGCAGCCAATCGGAGAGCAGCGGCACTTCTAGCGCCATCTAGTGTCGATTCACACAAGCGCAAAATTGCACACAATTCTATTGGACCAACGCCATCTAGGAAATGAGACGAGAAATGGTGATGACGACACAGATTATGTACAGTGCCATCTAGAATATTGTCCCTAAACTGCAGTTTGTATGTACTTCTATGAGACAGCGCCATCTGCCGTTTACGCCGGACAGAGATACTGCCGTTTACGCCGGACAACGGAGATGTGACAAGGTTAGACTAAGAGGAGCTGCGCCCCTAAAACAGCCTACGCAGGCGTAATATCGGTGCAACGTCAATTGTGGTTGTGGTGCTGGCTATCTAATTTTACAAGAAAGCAATAAACACTACATGATACTCCTACGATGTGTACTTCTACGATACAGGCGTCATATCAGATTAACATCTGTAGTTCCAGCGTTGGCTCCGCATTTATAGCAGTCTAATAAACATTACGTTTGTATTCCTATGATTCAGCAAGCTATATTGAAGCATTGCTCGACCCCGAAGTAATATATTATTGAAGTTACATATGATATCCACATCACCGCACTGTAAAATGCACTTCGTCCACCAGAGCGACGCAGTGTCCTCTTCATTTCTTACGACGCCGGGCGATGGCCTCATGCTGACCGAGGATGTTGCCAGATTGATTGACAGCCGCTTTGTAGACTAGGCTACGTAGGCCACATACGCCCAGGTAGTCTACCCATACGACAAACACCATCCACTGATGTTTGTCTACGTAGCACTATCCAGGTCTACCAGCCTCGACGGCCTATACCTCCCCAACGCGAAGGGTGGCTTTAGGTTCCGACTTGTCGCCGACTCTGTCGACAGACAATTTGTCGACGAAATGACCGAGGCATAAACGAATTCCAACAGCTCTACTATACCACATACTTCACTACACATGGACCTCTCGTCACCACGATCACGACCGGATCCTATAAGTCATGACCAGCTGCTGGTGCTCACTGATCACGGTGATAATGCCCTTGTTCAAGAACTGTCAAGAGCTTCTTGCACACATGCAGACGGGTTCGTGAAGCGTGCATGCGTTCTCGGGACACTTATAAGCACTACATAACAGCTTACCGCATCTGGTGTTGGTAATACCCGCGTTGCCATTGGCAGCGTTACCCAAATGTAAACAACTGGTATATAACCAGTTGTTTACGGTTATATATAACACATATGCCGCATATATAACACATATGCGGCTCTTCAACATATATATCTGTGCGTATAAAATTTATAGAAATCTTTAGCATCATTTTGTAACGTGTCGCTCAGTAAAAAAGTTACGCCAAAGTCACCTACTCGCCGCATGCTTTGCATAACATCGACTCCCACGGTACGTGGGATCTGCCCAATTTTTCTTCTCTGAGCTTCGCTAAACAACAGTAATGATTTATTGTCGGAAAGTGGGAACTGTTTTTAAAGAAAAAAGATCGTTCAAATCAAATGCATTTGCGACACCACTTATATTCCTCGTCGACAGGCAGCACGGACATTTTCATTCCTGAAGATAATGTTTTTAGTAAATGCGCTTATATAAAAGCAACGAAGCTAAACGCGCAATTTTTGTAGCTGAGTCGATCATGCATTGTAAGAATGTGAGAAATCGCAAATGGCGACAGTGGTGAACGGCGAGTAGCGCAGTGAAACCTAAGCACAACAGCTACACATGGTTTCCCAGGCTTTGTCGCTCTGCACAAGAAAATGCTGGGGTGTAGATTGCGTTGGTTACACGATAGATTTTTCACCCCTCGTCTCTCTCCCGCTCGGTCTCTGGATCCGCACCGTGCGGATCATGTGGCGGATCGAGTGGCCCGCGCTACACGCCTTCGTTTTAACGGAGTCGCATGCGTTACGCGGACAGGTGCAAAGGGCGGCGCGACAGACGCCCGCCTGAGCAGACGACAGCAACGAGCACGCCTGTGCCAGTCAGCCAAACACCACCTGAGATAGAAGTTAAGCATCCAAACTGTGCTTCACTTTGGTGCGATCACTGTCCTACGCCCTGAAGGTGGCTATGGGTGGTGTTATCGCCATGACCGAGTTTTTTGTACAGACCACCTCATGGTGCGAAAATTCCGCTGCGGCGGAATTTTCGTTGTGTAGAAGATATCAGATCGAGTCTCTCTTTTGCGGAGGATCATGAAGCAGGATGCGCGCTCAATTCAAGAGGGAGACCAGATCTGCCATCACTGCTTCAAGAGATACAAGGGCATGCAAAGCAAAGCAGACGCAATGCAAACAAAACGTGTTTTGTCCGTGGTCACAACTGCTGGCACCAATCTTCACGTAATCGATTTTTTTTAAACTCTCCATTGATCACATATGGTTTGACAATGTACGCATCTGGGCCAACAAAAACCAAACCTCTTGGCGACCGCTCTCCAGAAATTCATTTCCATTCATGAAGAGACATTGCCTTTTATACCAATCTCTCAATACTGGCACAGCAAAACATCATTAGAGACGCATGGAGGGAATGTGTTCTTTAGTATGCAAGATATGAATTATACTCAACAGAAATAAATGAAAGAAAAGGGCGCTACAACTGAAAGTGCCTACTGTGGGCTGAGGGATGTCTAACACTGGCGTGAATCGCAAACCACGCAAATGCATTTAATTGGAACGATCTTTTAGATGCGAAGAATCTTAAGGCCGAGCTCAATCCGGTGGTGTGCGGCGTGTCCACCCTTACTGCGCATGCGCATACCCTCTCCACACACCTACTCTCCACTCACCCTCTCCCCTACCCCTCTCCACTTTCCCTCTCCCTCCCCCTCTCCATTTTCCCTCTCCCATACCCCTCTCCACTCCCCCTTTCCACTCTTCCTCTGAAACGCGGGCTAGACATGCCGAAATTCTCTCCTGCGCAACGCCGCGATGAGCTCGAGCGCATGCGCGTCCCCTCCCCTTCTCTCTCCTCTCCTACGCTGCCCCCCTCACGCCCGCCTGTCGACCGCGTTCCCCGCTCGCCCTGTGAGAATTAACGGCCAGGCTAGATGGAAGATACGACGCGCGTAGCGTCCCTCTTCGCGTTCCACGACGCGAGGTCGGTAGCATGCCCAACGAACGCCAACGGAACGCGATCATGCAAGTGCTCCGGCTTCGCATCGCCTCATGGTCCCCTTTAGCGGGAGATGGCGTAATTTTGTTCTTTACAAAACAGTTCACACTTTACTGTTGTTTGGCGAAGCTAAGAAAAGAAAAAAGACGTGTTACTGTATTTTCTTGTCACTAGATATGTCCTTTACGCGGTAGCCTTTACGCTCTGGAAACACAATGTTTGACATTTTCTGCTTTTGTTCTAATAAAAATGATGCAACACGTTTTTTTATACTATCATTCTGCAGTCGTTTGAAAACATTTTGAGGGACATTGAACAAAATTGAGATTGTGGTTTTTATTACAGATGTTTGAATCGAGCAGCACGTCTGTCTTATTGGTGTTTTGAGCATGAAAATTTATTACTTCGAAAATTATTAGAGAAATACAAATGCAGAAGTTCATTATTCACATAAAGGCCTATTCATATTGCAAATATGAAGAAGCTAAGGTGTTCACAGAAGTAGCCATAGCGTCCCAAATTTGACTGATTTTCATAAACGTACCGTTTTTCGTGAATTTTTAAAAATACATGATTTGCTTAAAATTCCATGAAATGATAAGAGCTATTTCCTCTTTACTTCTACTTCCGCTAAAAAGAAAGATAATTGTAATATATAGCTTCAGTAGCTGCCAGCATGGTTGCGAATTTACGAAAACGCACTCTTCGTAAAATGGTCGTCAGTCGGCGACACTTGTCTAATTTTTCTGTGTTGAAAAAATTTTTTATTTGAAAACGAACTGCGGTTTCGTGCTGTGCAGTCATATGTGCGCAACATACAAAATTATCAGGAAAATCTGAAACATCAAGCATACACCTTTTTTTTATCTTTCGTAGAATCGACCACGTGGTATTTCTTTTGTATTTCGCGGGCATCTGCGGTAAGTAGAAAATCGCTAGAATACTTAATGTACAGAAAGTTAGAAACTGTGTAATCGGACGTTTTTCAAGCCAATGTACAACTTTCTCGTAGAAATTTCGTGCCCAGCTTCGTCGTTTCATAAGTTAGGTAATTAAAGTGGCCTAATTAAGCAATTAATCAGAACACAAAAAAGCCTGACGTACTCCAGGCAACATTCAGCTACATGCATTTTGTCGCGTCGTCATTCAGTGGGCCAGCATATTTTTAAGCTCTGGCTAAAGATAGCTGGGGCACCCTGTAAAGAAAAAGGCACAAAGAAAAATAAAGCAGAAGGAAAAATTCCGAAGCACCCGTCCGGGGACTCGAACCATCGACCCCTCGCACCGCAGCCCGCTGCATTAGACAACTCCACCATGCCCTACCCTAGTTTCTTAAGCTGCGCTGAAAATGCGACTGCGCCGAAACTTGGCTTCCGCCGTGCCCTCTGCGCGAGCTCATTGTTGTGTTTCGGTGTATGTGTGCGTATAAAATTTATAGAAATCTTTAGCATCATTTTGTAACGTGTCGCTCAGTAAAAAAGTTACGCCAAAGTCACCTACTCGCCGCATGCTTCGCATAACATCGACTCCCACGGTACGTGGGATCTGCCCAATTTTTTATATGCACCATTTACCACTGGTGATAAGCAAATCTCGGAGAAGCTTGAGCGTGTTTTCTCTCACGCAACGCTCCTAATTTTACTTCAGTTTGAAAACTGCCCTTGAGACGCGCACGACAAAGTGACATTTTCTGTACCCACTCGTGATGTGGAAGGAAAAACAAAAGCACAGAACACCGTGCACACCTTACATCAGCGCCCCCGTGTGGCAGGAGACGCACGGGGACACTCCACGAGCAGCAGTTTACAAGAAAAATAAATATATAAGAGCGTCTGATTCTCCATTGTTGACACTTGCAGACGCAACGCTCCTAAATTTCTTTCAATTTGAAAACTGCCCTTGAGACGCGCACGAAAAAGTGGCCCTTTTCTGTGCCCACTCGTGATGTGGAAGAAGAAGAAACAAAGAACACCGGACACACCTTGAATCAGATGCCCCCGTGTGGTAGGAAACGCAGGGGGTCACTCCACGCGCCGCAGTTTAGAAGAAAAAAGTCATAGTTTCGCCGCAAGGGCGAAGCAATGAATGCGATAGCAAGAAACTAATGCTATACGAAGTGAGGCTCGCCAATGGATACTCTCCGTTTGAACAGCGCTCCTGTTGCAAAGGCGGCGGAAGCAGCGAAGGAAACTAGCGTGTTTCAAGTGTCGAGCTGTGACACTTTATAGTTCGCGCTCATCTTCTGTTTGTTCATTTAGCGGCGTCCCTTGAGCTCGAGTCACTTTCGTACGCTCTGTAACATGAGCGCTCACATCACGGTGAAAGCTCGAAACATCCCTCTTCCCCTCACCTCGAGAAAACCGCGCGAGCAGACAGCGGAAGGGCGAGGTTCTCCCGGCGCAAATATAAGAAGAAGCGAGCGAGCTCGCCGACGACTTTTAAATGCGCCCGTCGCGCTCCTCGCGCCATCTCGCTGGAATGAAGAAACGCTTATAAGCGCCTGCCGTCTCTGAGTCCTGCCAGCGGTAAAGGGTGTGTATATAACGCTCGCCGTTAGCTACTTGAAGGATCTGCGCTTTCTGGCGTAGTGGTTAGCGCCACGCGCTGAGGAACGAGAGGTCGCTGGTTCGATTCCGCGCTTCGGAAGCATTTTTCTGAATTATTTTTTGGGGGGACATTGATATATATATACATACTTATACATATACGGAGCATGACGGCGGCGACGGCGACGGCAAAATCCAGCCGAGACTTTTCATATAATTGCTATCGCAATAAAAGTAATATGTAAGAGTATCTAATACTCCATTGTGGACTCTTGCAGCGCGTCGCTAAAGCACAAAGACGCAACAACTGCGACAGTTGTTAGTTCAAGTTTGCCCTGTGCATGCCTGTGCGTTCTGTTCGGGCGTCCTTTGTGCTTCAGCGGCGCGCTGCGAGTATCGAGCTGTTTCACGTTCTCCGTGTGACACTTCAATTTCTTGCTATCGCGTTCATTGCTTCGACCTTGCGGCGAAACTGTAATTTTTTTTCAGTGGTTGCCGAGCCATTTCGAAATTGTCAGCAATGCCCGCGGCGGTGAAGCTGCGCAATCAGCTCATGAACAAGACCTGAGGATGCCCATACCGCTCTCGAGAACGGACGCTGCGCGGCAACTGCAATCATTTGCTCGCCGCATTACGCTTTTACAATGGAATTCACAGAGCTTCTCCAGGTAGCGCTTGTATTATATTGAGACTAACTTGCGACTTAGTTTGCCATCCGGACTCTCACGACGCGATGCATCTTTGCTGTGTCGCATGTGGTTGTGTGTGGTATTTACGAATGCATAGTCTTACCTAATTCGAAATGCAAACATTGCGGCATGCAAGTTATGCGGCTGTGAGGAGGCCATTGAGCACATTCTAAGCCACCTCCCACCATAGAAGACTCAACGACGTATTCTACGATCCAGACTTCATCGCCTTGAAGCAAGACCACTATCAGAAAAGAAGGTCCTGGAACTTTGGGCCATGCTTTCGTGCATGCACAACGCCGCGTTGTGCTACTTGAAGACAACAGGACTACAACAAGCGTCTGTGTACTACCAGGGCGAGTTCTTCCTTTCTTGTTCATATGCTTGTTCTTTCTACTCTATTTTATATATTATTCCTCCTTGCCCCTCTCCAAGTGTAGGGTAGCCAACGTAGCCATAGCTTTGTTAACCTCCTTGCCTTTCCTCGTCGTTTCTCTCTCTCTCTCTCTCTAGCTTCATTCGTAGCTCTCCACCTAAAACTTTGGTAATTTCTTTCGAAAAGTAAGAAATTGGTTGATCGCATTGTGCGGGATGACGCAGTCGTCGTTGATAAACAAGACATTGCCGAAAAGTTTGATGCCTATTTTTATGGTGTCTTTTCTAACCTTACTGAACCTTTCAGTCAGAATCATGACAGCTGTGTCGAAACAAATATTATAGCATTATCCGGTGTTGTATGAATGAATGAATGTTACTAAATCTTCAGGCAAAAGCATCACCTAGCCCCACAACATACCTAACCTTTCTCTTCGATATGCTGAGATGCTTCATATCTTGTCATTATTTTCAACAAATAATTGGCGACAGCTATCATTCCAAAGGACGGGAGAATTGCATGAATTGTGCCATTGCTAAGCAAGGGTGACTCTGCATTACTAACTATAGGCCAATATATTTAATCTCGTCTTGCTGTAAGCTTCTTGATCATGTTTTTGCCAATTATATGACCAGGATTCTTAACGATAACAGTATACTCTCTCCTTTTGAACATGGTTTCAGGAGAGGTTTTTCCACAGTAACCCAGATAACCACAGTTGTTCATAACTTTGCCTCTATTCTAGATAAATCAGGACAGATAGGTGCAATATTTTTAGATTACAGAAGGGCATTTAATCTTGCTTGTCACGCGAAACTAGTCTTCATGTTAGAAGTATAATAGCACTACCGGACTTCATAGTTCCTTTGGTTTCCGCATAGCTTACTCACCGCACACAGTTTGTTAGTATTGACCGTCATTTTTGACGACATTTGCCTGTCAACTCTGGAGTCCCACAAGGAAGCGTACTAGGTCAACTTTCATTTCTAATAAACATCAATGACATTGTCAAAGTAATGAATGAATCAGTTCAGATTGGACTTTTTGCGGACGACTGATTGCTGTTGAATGCAATTAAAAGTCAGGCTCAACGAGCTTTGCGGAATACTAACCTTCCCAAGATATATATGTGGTGTCACGCAGTGGGAGAGGCAGCTTAAGGCCGAAAAAACTGCCTTTGTGAATATGAGTAGAAAGAGCAGCGTTTTATTTTTTCCGTACAGTCTTCAATCACAACGACTAACGAATAAAACTCATTGCAAATACCTCGGCTTCACAATAACTAATGCACTCATTTGAAACGCTCATATTTCGCGTTTCGTAAGTTATGCTTTTTGCAACACAAGTTAAGACACTTAGCGCCTCACGTCGAATTGGTAGCATATTCATTCAATATAAGGTCCAAGCGCGAGTACGCAACCATCGTCTGGGACCCTCATGCTAAACGGAATATGGAAGCCGTACAGATAATCTAACGAAAATCAGTTAAGATTTATTTGTTCCAAATATCGTCAAACTGACTCTCCAACTCAACTAATGAAGCTTCGTGGAATAAAACCATTACATTTACGATGAAAAGTTTATAGAATAAAATTTATCTTCCATTTGAAACATCGCAAATAATCACTTAATCCGGTACCTCACGTAGCACCACTGACATCAGGACCTATGAGGCACCGGCACAAAGAATCACTAACACCATATAACACCAGAACTACACTTTTCAGGTTTTGGTTTCTCCTGCGCACCATTAGCAAGCGGAATTGCTTACCTGTGTCCTCACTGCAATCTATAAAAATAAACGAGTATTCAGAATATTTGATTTATACTTTTCTTACATGTTTTCTATTGTAATTATCTGCATTTATATTGTACTTGGCTGTAGAAATCAGCCAACAAGCCTTATCTTCCTTTCCATGCACTGTATGTAAATATGTCTTATTACCTTTTTAAGCGCCTTTTTGCCCTCCTGAAAGGGCCCAAATAGAGCCCGCAGTATCGTGTAAATAATAAAATAGGAATCATTCATTTAATTACACAACTGTTTATTTATTAATTCAATGACTTTTTCGGTTCATTAATTTATTTACTTTTTTGCTTTTATTTATAGTGAACCAGTGGTGAATAGTGGAGGTACCGAATTTCTGTGGCACATATCTGCTAGGTGCTTTCTGTTGAGCAGGTAATTGTTGACATGGTATTCCGGAGTTACGAATCGCCCATTTATAGACAGCTTGAACTGTGAAAATGTTTCTGCCAAAGCGAGAAAAACGGCTAGTTTAGCCCTATGACAAAAAACATAATTTGAGATGCTTGCAGGGAGGCCTTTATGCGTTGTCCTTTTTTGTGCCCTTACACTCCTTTCTCACGGCTTCGTGCACGGGGTAATCGTCCGTGTTCGTGCTATAAATAAAGTCGTGACAAGTGGACACAAGGGAATGTACTGAAGCAAAATACTGCCCTGCATAACGAACGCAGCCAAAGAAGGTAATGAGACGTCACGCTTACTGAGCGTGCTTCCTTCGTAACGCTAACCGGGCTTCATAAAGATGCAGTGACGGTAGAGAAATGAGGAGCGTATGATGGGAACTCAAGATGCAAATGACAAGGCGATGTAAATACGTTCGTGCATAATAAGATGCATTATCAATGTTTCGTTCAGCCTTCGTTCTCTTTATTTGTCGTGTTATATTGACTATAATGAAGGTGATGTATGGTGCTCTATGCGGCACGGGCCAGTGATCGCCAAAGCCGTATTTTGTTGCATAAGCATGGACACAATTACTTCGAAATTAACGTCATATTCCGATCCAGAGATTGTCAGTGCTACAATGTGGCTAAAGAAAGAAAAAGGATATTTATTGGAAAAAATGGCGGTCATTAGGTGCCCCTGGACGTATTTTATTCCTGTCATTCTTTAAAGCCAAGCTGTGTATAACTATAGGCGATTCGTAACACCGCCTTGTTAACAGTAGCCCCCTCAGCAGAAAACGCCGAGCAGGTATCTGCCACAGAAATTGGGTCAACCCCACTACTCCCCACTGGTCCCAACAGAAAAAAAAAAATAAACCAGTGCCACGCCGGCTGCAGCAGAGTTCTTCAATCATACGAGTTGCGAAACTGTCCGTCGGCCCCATATATCAAAACCCGGACACGCCATAAGCCGAAATCGCCGGGGTTTGCTGATTGTCGCGTCATCATTTGACTACAAAATAGACTAATAAACGCTCGCGGCGACGCCAGCGCTGCGTGTGGCGTTGAGAAGCTTGCTGACGATGCACGCAGGGACGGCACTGCAGCACCTTAGTGTTTTGTATTGCTGCTCCCAGATGGCGCGACAATCTGCAGGCGCCCGCAGAATCGGCCATGGCATCTCCGGGATTCTGAAAGCAGTTTCGCAGCTGCTATGATTCAAGAACTCTGGTGAAAAGCGTCGGACAGCGAAGCTGTAAGCGCGTGCGTGTATGTGAGGGTAGGCTAAGACAGCTTAGTCGCATTTCGAGCATCATCATTACCATCATCATCATCATCTGGTTTTATTTACTTATTTACTCACTCCCCCCTCTGGTCATGCGGCCTGCGTGACGCTGACTACTACTACTACTACTACTACTACTATACTACGACGACGACGACAGCGATAACGAAGGCGGCACAAGGTAGACTAAGAGAGCTTCCCTGCAAAAGCAATTAAGTAAATAAACAAATAAATAAATGAATAAACAAAAATTAAGGCAGCTTCGCACTAGTGGTGCCAAGCCTCAAGGAAGTGCGAAGCTGGGCGGCCTTCTTGGTATCTATCTCTTTATTCTTAATCTTTCTCGTTCTTTCTATATTTATTTCTGTTTTCTCCCTTTATTTATTTCTTTCTATTTATATTTCTCGCTTCCTCTTTTGTTCTTATCTTTCGTTCTCTTATTTTCTCTCTTTTTTTGATGCTCTCTGTCTTTCTTTCTTCTCTCTCTTTCTATTTCTCTCTTTCTGTTTCTGTGTATGCTATGCTTTACTCTCTTCCGTCCTCCTTTCCCACGTCCTCACCCTCACGTCCCTTTCGCAAAGTCTTGCTATACAGCCTATACTATACTACACTATACAAGGCTATGCTATGCTATGCCAGTGTGCCTGGATAGCCGAATTGTTACGACGCTCGCCTGCGAATCGTGGGTAGGCGGGTTCGAATCTCACGCCAATAAGAAATCTTTTTGTCAACAATTTCTCTCTTTCTCTTTCTTTCTATTTCCCTCTTTCTTCCTCTCTCTCTTCCTGTACTCGTGTTCTCGCCCATAAGAGTGGTTGCATCCGACGCCGGATAAATCGGCGCACGTGTGGGAGAGATGAAGATGATGAAGGAGAAGACGAAAGGGAAGAAGAGGTCGAAGAGAGCGCGTGCCGGTTCGTGGTGACGATCATTTCTGTTCGCACTAACCGGCTCAACGAAAAGGTTAAACAGCCCCAGTGTTAAAATGTATAAGTAAATAAACGAATGAAATGAATAAATTAATTAAAACACGAACTCCGCGATGCACTTTTGGCCCACGCAAATCGAGGTTGAAATGGAGGTTCAATTGCGGGTTTATTCTGTCCTGCTTTTCAATTGACTTCAATTAAATTCAAATTTATTCAACATATTTCAGATGCTGAATAAATTTGCTCGACGCAAAATACCGGATAGAGCGAACTGTATACCCATATTTTATGCGCCAATTATGCGATATTCTTCGAGGAGAGATTAGTAATATTACTGGTGCCGCAGAGCTCTTAGATTAGCGAACCAAATTCCTTGTCTGGTGTGTAAGGCGGAGCATGATATTTTGCCTATCCAAATGTGGTGGTATCCGCTTGATTTAGACGCGAAAACGTCACTGCTAAAAACAAGGAGAAAGATAGAAAATGCAATGCGAAATACAGGCGGTTAATCGGAAAACAACTACCCAGGTTTTTACCTTGATATGGCGAAGGAGTAAGAGGAGGCCTAAAGATTAAATTTAAAAGCAGACCGACTCGTGGGGAGGCCCGAACAACTGTGAAACACGTATCATTTCAAGAACGCAATTTGTATGTTAACTCATATCCTATTTAAAATATTTGACTATGAAAAGTGAAAAGGAGGGATATATTGAGGAAACAAGCGGCCAGTGTCACAAGTCTTTCGCTGTTTCTCCTCTTCCCCGAACTGTTCTTGTCGTGTGTGTCGCCGCTTCACCAGGCTTGACAATTCATGACATTGTGACACTTCATGACATAATAACTTACTATCTGTTTTATCCTAGAGTAGCTATATTGCCTCTTTTTCTTTGCACGAAGACCGACCTATCCCTTTAAAAACAAATTTCATGAACAAGTTAAGCTTAAAGCTTTCAGTGTGTTGCAGAATAAACAGCTGCTGAGTGAGATAAGTCTAGTACAATGTCTCTGCGGAAGCACAAGCAGTTTAAAATCACTCAGCGCGTTTTTTTTTTGTTTTTTTTACCCACTCTAAGCGCTATATGTTATGCTTGCCATTCCCTGAAAAAAAAAAGGAAACATTTATCGCGGCACGCTCTCGCCACACTTCGCGCATTCTATGGCTCTAAATTTCGAGCCTGATGACACAGCGAAATGGGCATCAGTTTACATCTACATACATATAACGAATTTACGTCTCCTGCAGAAACTGAACAGTTTACTTCATGTAAACAAGCCGCAAGAGAATGTAAAAGAGTGATAAATAATGAACCCACATCAGGCACGGCACTGACGGACGCGTTTAATAGATACTTTTTGCCACTGGTAAATAATTCCTGCAGGCCTCGTTGCAATGAATATTTAAAACAAACAGAAAAAAAAGAGAACGTGACCTCGCGCACAATCAGAAATAAAAACAAGGGTTAGTAGCGGAATAGCACCCAGGTACTGTGCGTGGAAGTCAAGCATTCTACTTCAATGACACGCCAGGGCTTGAAAATTCTTCGGGAAAAAGGTTAGTTTTGATGTCAGTGGCTAGCATCACTGAAAGACGCTACAAATCACATCCAGCGCTAAATGCAGTTCAGATGCAGCGGTAATGCCATGCAGCGATCGGTGTAGTTTTAAATCCTGCGCTAAATGCAGCTCCACTACTCTGAAACCTAAAGAAATGCGTATCACGGGCGCCCTGCGATTCCCGTTGCACGAATATTAGTCTCTGTCTATGAATGATCGATCGCAGGAGTTCGTACGGAGAAGCACCGATTGGAGGAGCAATCGCGCGCTTGGTGAGACGGCGGCGTCCTCTATTGCTCAGCGCAGGTGCCACCCGCATGTTTCCGAGGTGCTTTTAGCGATTTTAAGATTACTACGATTACTTCTTGATTATTTGTATTAATTATATTATTTAGACCTTGCTCGTTTATTTTGAACCTCTTCTGAGCATCGCTAGCTATGATTGAGGCCTGTAACGACCACTCGATTTTGAGCGTGATCGCGCCACATGAGATCTATGAATGAGCAACAACCCGGGCCCTAAAAGTGCTACGCAGGTAAAAGACCCTATACACAGGTAAATAAAGTGGCTGTTTAGGCGTGTTGGTAAGACATGACTCACAATCTTGAAGCGCACAACCACGTTGGCGCCTGTGTGTCCCCTGTCTTCGTCTGCACCGTCGTCTAGTAGTGCGCCTAAAGAATATTGGCCTATCAGCTGTCATGTCGGTAAATGAGTAACGTTGAAAGATGTAATATTGTCTGGCAGAAGCGTAGGACCGCAGAAGCAATGTGTGCTTCTACGCTCAGAACCACCCATGAGGGGGTGGTTTAAAGCTTGCCAGCCATTACTGAAGGTTCGGCCATAATTTATCAGCATCAGCTACAGCATCAACGCACTCTGGATGTACGTAGGTGCACACATTCCCTTACATACGTGTAGTAGTAGGTATTTCGCTACTTTGCAAACTGATGATGAAATATGGCGTAGTGGGTACTACGCAAATCTAGATGCACTTAACTAGGGCTTCTTTTCAAGCTCGCATTTCCCCAAAAATTAAATCCACTTCGCACCAGCGATGCAAACGTGGATAAAGTGCGGAGCCAGGCAGTCTACATTGTTTCTCTTTGTCTTTTTTCTCTTTCTTCCTCTCTTTCTTTTTAGCTCTTCTCTGTATTTTTTATGTCTTCTTTTTCTCTGTTTATTTCAATTTCGCTCTTTTTCTCTCTCTCTCTCTCCCTAATTCTCGCAAACTCTTTCTTTCTACCTCTTTTTCTTCCTGTCAATATATTTCTCGTTCTTTCGCTTGCTGTTTTTCTTCCCTTTCTTTCGCACCCCTTTGGTATAATATGCTATACAAAGCTAATAAGGAATTGTTGCTGGGAGAGTTGGTGAGTACATAACATCTTGATTTTTGCGCTGAGGAGGACGAACACACAAGAAAAGACAGGACTTGTCTTCTCTCATGCGTTCGTCTTTCTTAGCGCAAAAATCAAAATGTTATATACAAAGCTATGTTATGCTCTGGATACGCGGGTTCGAATCCCGCCTCGTCAAGAAATTTTTCTTTTCGCCAGGAATTTCTCTCTTTCTTTTAACACGAAAGTGTTTAATGCCGGGGTCCACCACGGCTCCACTGACGCATTTCCGTCACAGATATGACGTTGTAAAATATAAAGACTAACATATGGCAAATAAATAAACTATAAGAAAAAGTTCCGTCACCGGGAGTCGATCTTACGACCGCTCGATCGCCAGCGCGCAGCGCGAAACGACGCCGCCACAGATGGCATGTTCTCTGCTATGCTAACGGCGAGCTATTTATGTACACGATTTAGCGGGGGCGGTACTCAGAGATCGGCGGTACAGCGCATTTTCGTTATCACTAGCGAGATGGCGCAAAGGGCTCGAAGAGCGCGCTTTAAAAGCCGTTCCCCACGCGGATTAGCGCGCGCCTCGGCAGGGCGTGGTCGCTAGTGCGGGCACTTATCTCGTGATCTCGGTGGTTTGTACGGCTTGCGCTCTGCCTGCAAGTTTCCGTTGAGAGCACGAAGGTTACCTCGCTCACTGCAGCGGCCGCTTTTGCGAAAGGAGCGCGCTGCTCACACAGAAATAAGTTACAACTGTGACAGTTCGCGCTCATCCTGTGTATGTTCGTTCGCGCGTCCTTTCTGCTTGAGCAGCGCATTGCAAGGTTCGAACGACTTGCCGTTCTTCGCGTAACATTACAATTTGATGCTGTAGCATTCATTCCTTCGCGCGTGGGGCGAAAGAATGCGCAGCAAACGCTCAACTACGTCTGTGAAGACACGTTTCACTTTCGTGTTATACCTATTCGTATGACAGAGGGATCAGGCATGTTTTTTTCTATCTCTTTCTTCCTCTCGCTCTCTCTTTGTACTTGTTCTCTCACCCATAATGGCTATTGCATCCCCCCACGTGCAAATCGGCGCACGTGTTTTGGGAGAGAAGCAGAAGATGGCGAAGAGGAAGAAGGTGCGCGTGTCGGTTCATGATAGTAATCATTTTCTGTTCGCGGATTGCGACGGACAGCTGGCCTAAACAGCTCCGCTCTAAGCAACCTGGCTTTCTCGATTTGTAAATGGAAGCACCACGCAAGAGTTGTCGACCGAGTATGTTGTGCTGTAGAGGAGTTGCCGTTATCACGGGGAAGACAATACATTGGTCAAACTAAGAAGGTGCCCCGCACGGGCGTCTGCTCAAGCAGGCGTTTGTTGTGTAGCGACACCACGGACCCGAGCTAACGGGGGGGTTTCGACCCCCTCCCACGCCTAGCCGTGCGTGGCATTGCCGTGTCCGGGGAAAAGGGGATCCTGGGGGTTGAGTCGATGCCGGGTGATTGGATCTTTAAGGCCCCCCGGCAGAGGCAACACACCCCTTTGGCCCCGGCTTCACATTGACGGCACGCCTGGGCTGACCCACCCAGGGGAAATCGGCAGTCGCCTTTTCCTGTTTCTCTCTCCCTACATCTTCGTCTTTCTCTCTTACTTTACTCTTTCCTGTCTACTCCTCTCTTCCAATTTCTTGCAATCTTGCTGGCGGCAAGGGTTAACCTTGTGTATGTGCTCTACCTTGAGCATAATATATTTGGTTATAGTGGTAATGTACGGCTGGTGCCTGCAGCACTATAAGATCTGCAGCATCCCCTAGTTGGGCTCCGTGGTGGGTGGCCGCCATTACTGCCGAAGTACATTATGCAAGTATGGAAACTCCTGCATTTCCCCGACTCCTTGATCGTCACCCTCAGAAGAGGGTGCGCACTGATGAAATACTGAGCATCTTTTCCAAACCCAAAGAGACCTTTCCCCGATTTCATGTAGTTCACAGAAAAACAGCTGACAAACCAGCCAGAACTCTCTCTTCCTTTGTTGTCGCAAAAGGCTTAACTGACACCCTTGGCCCGGGCTATGGGGTAACAAAAATGGCGAGCGGAGACCTCCTCCTAGAGATCCGTGATAGCGAACAGCACACCAGACTGAACAAGCTTGTGGCATTCGGAGAAACTCCTGTAACAGTCTCACCACATTGTTCTATGAACACAGCACGCGGAGTCGTGTCTGACTCAGATCTTATCTACTTGTCTGAAGCCGAGCTCCTCGAAGGCTGGAAGGGCCAAAATGTTACGAACGTACAGCGCATAGTCATTCGACGGGAAAATAAAGAAATCCCTACAAAACACCTGATACTAACCTTCAATTCCAGCGACTTGCCACAAACCATAGAAACTGGGTAATCAAAAACACCAGTCAGACCCTACATACCAAACCCTCGCCGATGCTTTCAGTGTCAAAGGTTCGGCCATGGCTCTCGAAGCTGCCGTGGTCGACCCACCTGCGCAAAATGCGGAGCTCAAGGCCACGACTCTGACAATTGCGACGCTCCACCTCACTCTGTGAACTGTGACGGTGCACACCCCGCATACTCCCGATCATATCCAAACTGGAAAAAGGAAAAAGAAATTATCAGTCTAAAAGCCCGCGAGAACATCTCCTTCAGAGAAGCTCGCAAAAGGTGTTCGCCATTCCACACTAACACCTATGCTGATGCGACGCGCAAGGGGGCAGCACCGCACCAGCCTCTGCCTCACCAACGACCCGCTAGCAGCGAGCCGTTGGCTATGGCACCCGCCCCCGTGGTGGCAGTAGCTAAGGCTGCTCCACCCACTCAGCCACAGAGCCTCGCGACTCCAGGGTCGTCGAGTCTCAAGACTTCACCTCGTCAGGCGAGGTCTCCAACACGAACAAACGGCCCGCGCCCGCAGGCATCCAGTGCCTCCCAGGAAGTAATGGATACAACTCCGGCACTTCCTGGGCCGAAGGACCGGCGCGGCTCTCAGGACCGCGCCAGGAAAGCCAAAAAACCCGTAACGGGGCCGGATGACGGTCCTGCTACATAAGTACCAAGCTTTTTCAATCCGTACACACAGTACTATTTTATTTCCAATATGAAGACAGAAATCTTACAGTGGAACGTGAGAGGTCTTCTGAGAAACCTCGATGACATTCAGGAACTCATCCATAAGCATGCTCCAAAAGTGCTGTGTGTACAGGAAACCCACCTCAAATCAAAACACACAAACTTCCTTCGCCAATACACTGCCTTCCGTAAAAACCGCGATGATGCTCTGACATCGTCTGGTGGAGTAGCGATTATAGTGGTAAAAAATATAGCGTGTCAACAGCTACATCTACAAACCCCTCTCGAAGCAGTGGCTGTTAGAGCGGTACTTTTGAATAGGCTTCCTTCCATTTGCTCTATTTACATTCCCCCACACCATAAGCTTCAAAAACAGGAATTTCAATCTCTAATAGATTAGCTACCAGAACCATACATTATTCTTGGAGACTTCAATGCACACAGCACACTATGGGGTGACTTCCGTTGCGATGCACGAGGTCGTTTGGTGGAGCAGTTTCTGTTCACCTTCGGCGCTTGTCTATTGAATAAAAAAGAACCTACATACTATAATCTGGCAAATAAAACATATTCTTCCATAGATCTAAGCATTGTCTCTCCAACTCTTCTACCTGATCTGAAATGGCATGTAATTAAAAACCCGTACGGGAGCGACCACTTCCCGATAGCTCTGCAAACATCGGAATCCAATGAACGTACTCCTCAGTCCCCTCGATGGAAGGTCGACTCAGCGAACTGGGAGCAGTTCCTAAATGAAACTCTGTTAAAATGGGCTGAAATACGTGGTTTAAGTATAGACGGTGCTGTTGAGTACTTCACCGCATTTCTTATCGCTGCCGCATCTAGGTGTATCCCTAAAACAAATGGATCATCCTGCAAACGCCGTGTACCATGGTGGAACAACGAGTGCCGGAGCGCTCGTAAGAATCAATACAAAGCATGGGGTTTGCTCCGCGATTCTCCTACTGCAGAAAATTTAGTCAACTTTAAACAAATAAAGTCTCAAGGAAGGAGAACGCGCCGACAGGCTAGAAGAGAGAGCTGGCAAGCATTTATATCAAGCATCAATTCCTATACAGACGAGGCAAAGGTGTGGAATAGAGTCAACAGAATAAGAGGCCGCCAGCCACACTCACTACCACTGGTAAACACTGCAGGAGACACCTTAGAAGACCAGGCAAATTTTCTAGGCGTACATTTTGAATATATTGTACAGAAGCATTAGAACGCTGTAATGGGCCGCCTCTTGAGCGCCTTCTAGTGGGTCGCCCTCTTCGCCTCTTCTCGGGGAGCACGCCCCTCGTGCGCTTGCTCGTGAGAGTCTGCGAGTCTGCGCTCTGTCGTTACTGTCGTCGCTGCGCATCGTCGCCATCGATCCCGCCGTCAATAAACGCCTTTACAAAGTGGTGGAGAGTGCTGTACCGTCCCCACAACTTCGGTCTCCATCTGATGCCCCTGGAGCTTCGATCCCGTACCGTGCCATCTACCATGCCGCAAGACGCCGCTCAGCAAACGCCGCCTCCTACTCCAACCGCTTGTCCCGGTGTCCCCCGTATCCGCGACCCTCCTGTCTTCACCGGCGCGGATGGCACCGACGTGGAGGACTGGCTCACGATTTACGAACGGGTGAGTGTCCCCAATAAATGGGACGAAGCCGGCAAGCTGAGCAACTTGGTTTTCTACCTCGCGGGTGTGGCAGGCATGTGGTACAACAACCATGCATCCGATTTCCCGACGTGGTCCTCTTTCAAGACCGCCATCGTCGACGTGTTTGGCCGCCCTGCCGTTCGCAAGCTGCAGGCCGAACAGCGTTTGCGAGAACGAGCTCAGCAGGCCGGCGAAACCTTTACTAGCTACATTGAAGACGTCCTCGATTTGTGTAAGAAAGCCGAGGCCACCATGTCAGAATCTGACAAGATGAGGCACATTATGAAAGGCATCGACGACGATGCCTTCACGATGCTGCTCGCCAAAAACCCCAGCACAGTGGCCGAGGTCATCACGCTCTGCCAGAGCTACGAGGAGCTGCGCCGGCAGCGGTCGATGACCCGTCGCTCTCCATCCCGCGACGCCGAGCTCGCTGGCTTGTCGACCATATCCGACCACTCCGCCTTGCTCGCAGAGGTGAAGTCATTCGTGCGCGAGGAAATCGCGCGCCAGTTCTCACTGCTGGACTTTGCTCAACCTCAGTACGTTCACCAGCCGTCAACCACCATTCTCCCTCCCCTCCGTCGAGCGATTGAGCAGGAAATCGCGGAGGTCATGCCTGAGTACCACCAGCACCGTCCGGCTCCTGCACCACTGAGTTACGCCCAAGTTGTCGCAAGGACGTCCCCAGTAATACCGACGGCAGCCCCACACAGTTACGCCGAAGCCGCCGCTAGGCATCAGTCCTTCGAAGCGGCTGTGCCGGCCACCTACGCCGACGTAATGCAGAGGCCACGACCGCAGCCCACGATGCAGTCATATCAGTCGCTGCCCCGTCAATCACGTCCTGCGCCATGGGCAGGCCTTGCTCCATCAAACCGATGGCGCACACCTGACAACCGCCCCATATGCTTCGCATGCGGTTACGCCGGCCACGTGGCGCGTTATTGCAATCGCGTCCAGCCGCCTCAAGTCGTGTCGCCCGCCACCAGCCAGTCAAACCGCACATTTTACGCCCCACCTACGCCTCTGTCTCCGACGTCACGCCAAGCTCCATCTACGCGGCGCTCTCCGTCTCCCCGACGTCGCTCACTGTCGCCGATGCGCCCACGTCCGGTCGCACGCGACCAGGAAAACTAGCCGTCGCAGTCCACGAGGCAAGGGCTGCGACGCTATCGAACTGCGAAAGCCCTCAGCGAAGCCCATCGAACGTGATAGACGTTTTTGTGGACGGAGTTCGCGCATCTGCCCTTATCGACACTGGAGCCGCCGTATCCGTTATGGACGCTAAACTAAGCCGCCTGCTACGAAAAGTGGCGACGCCACTTTCCGGTCTTTCCCTCCGTACAGCCAGCGCCCAATGTATTCAACCGACGGCGGTATGCACAGCCCGTGTCATCATTCAGGACGCTCTGTACGCCGTCGAATTCATCATAATTCCCGCATGCTCTCACGACGTCATCCTCGGATGGGATTTTCTCTCCCGCCACGACGCCGTAATTCATTGCGCACCCGCCGAAATAGAGCTCTCACCACTCTCTGATTTGACGCCGGCAGACAGTCCATCGGCTGCGAGCAAGGTACTCGTCAAAGACGACGTCAAAGTGCCTGCAAACTCGTCAACGGCGGTGTCAGTCTACTGCGCCAGTCTATCCGACACCGTTGCACTCCTGTCGCCATATGACCGCGTTTGCACGAAGAAAGGCTTGCTGGTGCCTTTCGCGACCGTTCAAATCACTCAGGGCAGCACCTCTATTTTTGTAATAAACCCCTCTTCGTACAGTGTTACGTTGGTGCGAGGGGAATGTCTCGGCAGCGTGGAACCCCTCGAAGACGCACAAGTTATAGACGAGCCCGATGACTCTCACGGCCGAAGTTCCAGTACGCTCAGTGCTGTTTCGACGTCTGGGTCATCACCCGCTGACGTATTTGGTTCCTCCATAGCTGACAGCCTTACGCAGGTCCAGCGTTCTCAGCTTCTGGACCTGTTGGAAGAATTTCGCCCGTCTTTCGATGTCGCTCAAACTTCTCTCGGCCGCACGTCGGCCGTTACGCATGGCATCGACACTGGCGACCACCTGCCACTGCGGCAACGTCCATATCGCGTATCTCCCGCAGAACGCCGTGTAATCACCGAGCAAGTCGACGACATGCTTCGACGCGATGTCATTCGACCCTCTAACAGCCCCTGGGGGTCTCCTGTCGTTCTTGTTGCGAAGAAGGATGGTTCTGTGCGGTTTTGTGTGGACTACAGACGACTCAACAAGATCACTCGTAAGGACGTGTATCCACTACCGCGAATAGACGACGCGATTGACAGCCTGCAAGGCGCCGAATTCTTTTCATCTCTCGATTTGCGCTCAGGGTACTGGCAAGTACCTATGGCTAATGACGCTCGACCGAAGACCGCCTTTGTCACGCCCGACGGCCTGTACGAATTCAACGTCATGCCGTTTGGGCTGTGTAATGCGCCCGCCACCTTTGAGCGCATGATGGATACCGTTCTGCGCAACCTGAAATGGCACACGTGCTTGTGCTACCTCGACGACGTCGTCGTGTTTGCTCCGGACTTCTCCACGCATCTTCAACGCCTACGGCATGTTTTGACGCGTTTGAGCGACGCCGGTCTGCAACTCAATCTAAAGAAGTGCCGATTCGCAGCACGACAGCTGACAATCCTCGGCTACGTCGTGTCGAAGGACGGAATTCTTCCCGATCCAGCCAAGCTTCGGGCCGTGACCGAGTTCCCGAAACCTACGTCCGTCAAAGAACTGCGCAGTTTCGTAGGACTGTGTTCCTACTTTCGGCGCTTCATTCGAAATTTCGCGACTATCATATCGCCACTGACGAAGCTCCTCGGAAGCAACGGGCCCCTCCATTCGTGGTCGTCAGAGTGCGACGACGCTTTCGCAAAGCTCCGTCGTTTGTTGACGTCGCCTCCCATACTACGCCACTACGATCCTACGGCCCCAACGGAGGTACACACGGACGCCAGCGGTGTAGGCCTCGGCGCTGTCCTTGCGCAGCGCAAACCAGGGTTCCCCGAATATGTCGTGGCCTACGCAAGCCGTACGCTTACCAGAGCCGAGACCAATTACACAGTCACGGAAAAAGAGTGCCTGGCGATCATCTGGGCCCTTACAAAGTTTCGACCTTATTTGTATGGTCGCCCATTTGATGTCGTCACGGACCATCATGCACTATGCTGGCTGTCGTCATTGAAGGATCCCTCAGGGCGTCTCGCCCGCTGGGCACTTCGCCTGCAAGACTACGACATCCGCGTGCTGTACCGCAACGGACGCCAGCATGCTGACGCCGACGCGCTCTCGCGCTCTCCCTTGCCTGACGACAATGCGCCCTGCTCAGTATCTCACATAGCTGTTGCTTCAATCGACGTTCACACCATCGCTACCGAACAGCGCAAGGATAAATGGATCACCTCGCTGATCGACTTGCTGGCGGATCCGTCGGCAACACCATCCACTCGCGCGTTGCGTCGTCAAGCCCACCATTTCGCCATTCGTGACGACCTACTGCACCGACGCAATTACAACGCCGACGGCCGCCAGTGGCTACTAGTGATACCCCGCAGTCTGCGTTCTGAAATATGCGAGGCCTTCCACTCTGACCCGCAATGCGCGCACTCTGGGGTAACCAAAACTTACCACCGCATTCGACAACGATACTTCTGGCGAGGGATGTACCGCTACGTGCAGAAGTTTGTTCGCTCCTGCCTCGATTGCCAACGCCGAAAACCTGCAACGCACGTGTCGCCAGCAGGTCTACAACCATTACCTTGCCCTAACCGTCCGTTTGGGCGCGTGGGCATCGATTTGTATGGACCACTTCCCCTGACTTCGGCTGGTAACCGCTGGGCCATCGTCGCTGTTGACCATCTAACGCGATACGCCGAAACCGCCGCCCTCCCAGCGGCTACAGCGCGCGATGTGGCCTCCTTCCTGCTCCACCGATTCATGCTGCGTCACGGTCCGCCCCAGGAGCTGCTCAGTGATCGAGGCCGTGTCTTCTTGTCGGAAGTCGTCGAAGCCATTCTCAAAGAGTGCAACGTCGTTCACCACAAAACTACTGCTTACCACCCGCAGACGAATGGCCTCACCGAACGCTTTAACCGCACGCTCGGCGACATGCTCTCAATGTACGTCGCAGCCGACCACACAAATTGGGATGCCATTCTGCCCTTCGTCACGTACGCCTACAATACCGCTTCTCAGAGCACTACTGGTTTCTCGCCATTTTTCTTATTGTACGGCAGGCACCCGTCGCACACCATCGACACCATCCTTCCCTACAGGCCGGATCGATCTGAATGTGCGCCTATTTCGGACACAGCCAGGCTTGCTGAAGAATGTCGCGAGCTTGCGAAGGCCTTTACAACGCACGAACAAGAGCGGCAGAAGAGCATTCGCGGTGGCACCACCACTTCTGAGTGCACGTTCCTCCCTGGAGCGCTCGTGTGGCTCTCGGTCCCGACCGCTGCAACTGGCCTCTCTTCCAAACTACTGCCCAAATACGAAGGCCCCTACCGTGTCGTCGAACGCACGTCCCCGGTCAACTACCTGATTGAACCCATTGAGCCATCTTCGGACATGCGCCGTCGAGGGCGCGACATTGTGAACGTGGAGCGCCTCAAGCCCTACCATGACCCGCTCATAGTGACCAGCTGTTAGGTCGCCGGGCGGCTCCCTTTGCATACCCGGGGTAATTGTACAGAAGCATTAGAACGCTGTAATGGGCCGCCTCTTGAGCGCCTTCTAGTGGGTCGCCCTCTTCGCCTCTTCTCGGGGAGCACGCCCCTCGTGCGCTTGCTCGTGAGAGTCTGCGAGTCTGCGCTCTGTCGTTACTGTCGTCGCTGCGCATCGTCGCCATCGATCCCGCCGTCAATAAACGCCTTTACAATATATCTAGTTCGTCGACCTACTCAGAGACATTTCAAACATATAAAACACGAATAGAACAACTGCCATTAGAAAGAAAAGCTACAAACAGCGAAGCAAATACAACCGACCATTCGTCCTTGCAGAGCTTCAGGCATCCCTTAACTGTTGTAAAACATCTGCCCCCGGTTCTGACCGCATAGTATATGAAATGTTACAACATTTGCACCCAGAAACCCAGAAAACACTCCTTTGTCTTTACAACACGATATGGTCTTCAGGCCTTATTCCGTCTGCTTCGAAAGAAGCTATTGTTATCCCCATCCTCAAAGAAGAAAAGAACCCTTCTTTGGCAAATAGTTACAGGCCCATAGCATTGACGAGCTTTCTCTGCAAACTCTGAAAAAATGGTAAACCGGCGCCTTCTTCATTACCTTGAAAGCAACAATCTTTTAGACCCCCTCCAATGTGGTTTCAGGGAACGTAGATCCACAACAGATCACCTTGTGCGCACAGAGGCGATCATACGGGATGCCTTTATACACAAGCAGTTTTTCTTGTCAGTGTTCTTAGACATGGAGAAGGCATACGACACCACGTGGCGTTTCGGCATTATTCGTGATCTCTCCAGCATGGGTGTCCGCGGCAACTTGCTAAACACTACTGAGAGTTATCTGTCCGACAGGACATTTCGCGTAAGAGTAGGCGATGCGCTGTCACGACCATTCACGCAGGAGACAGGTGTACCTCAGGGTGGTGTGCTGAGCTGCACTCTTTTTATCATAAAAATGAACTCCTTGGGCACTGTGATACCCCGCACACTCTTTTACTCCGTCTACGTGGACGATGTGCAACTTGGTTTTAAGTCGTGCAATATCGCTATCTGCGAGAGGCAAGTGCAGCTTGCTCTGAACAAGGTATCCAAGTGGGCAGATGCGAACGGATTTAAGCTAAATCCCCAAAAAAGTACCTGTATTCTGTTCTCAAGGAAGAGAGTAGTATTACCAGACCCTAGCATAGAGATCAGTCGCGAACGACTATCAGTTAGCTCTGAGCATAAATTCCTTGGCATCATATTAGACTCAAAACTAACATTTATCGCGCACCTCAAACACATAAAAGCAAAATGTCTGAAAGCAATGAACGTTCTCAAACTTTTGGCGCGTACAGCGTGGGGCAGTGACAGACGATGCCTTCTGAGCTTGTATAAGAGTCTCGTAGGCTCACGCCTTGACTATGGAGCTGTAGTATACCAGTCTGCCTCACCCAGCTCCCTAAAAATGTTAGACCCCGTTCACAACCTTGGTATCCGCCTTGCAACAGGTGCCTTCAGAACTAGCCCAGTAGAGAGTCTTTATGTTGAATCGGATGAGTGGCCGCTGTATCTCCAGAGAACCTACTCCAGCCTCAAATACTTCCTGAAGGTAAATGCATACCCCCAACACCCATGTTATAAAGTCCTTAATGATACCACATGTACCACCCTCTATCAGAATCGTCGAACGGCCCGGGAGCCCTTCTCACTCCGTGTGAGGAGCCTCTGCCATCTCATGGATGTTGGCCTTCTAGAACATCGTCTCATGGCTCCTGCAAACGCGTTAGCACCGTGGCTCTGGCAAGTTCTTGATTGTGACACATCTTTTATTGAGGTGACGAAACATGCACCACAGGCACACAACACAATGCATTTTCTTGAACTTCAGAGTAAGTATTCCTGCTCGGAGTTTACACAGATGCGTCAAGGTCACAAACTGGTGTATCTTATGCAGCTCTTGGCACTAACTTCTCTGAATCCAACGTGATGGATGCGGAAACAACTATCTTCACTGCTGAAGCTTATGCAGTACTATCAGCTGTAAAGCACATCACTAAAACAAAAATAGAGAAGGCCGTAATTTTCACCGACTCCCTTAGTGTAGTCAAAGCTTTAAAGTGTCTCCGGAAAAGTAAAAATCCTGTAATAAATAATCTTTATTCCGCCCTGTGTGCAGCATACATGTCAAACCAGCATGTCATAGTATGCTGGGTACCTGGACACAGAGGTATAAAAGGGAATGTCCTTGCCGACGAAACTGCGGGAATGGCGGTAACAAGAGCGAGCAACCACTCTTTTAGTCTCCCGGCAATAGTCTTGAAATTATTTATAAGGAAAAGGCTAAAGAATTACTGGCAGCAACAATGGGACAAGGAAATACACAACAAACTACACACAATTAAGCCCCACATAGGTAACTGGCTACCAACGTCAAAAACACGGAGAACAGAAATTATGTTTTGCCGCCTAAGGATCGGTCACACGTATAGCACACACAGCTACCTGCTGACCGACACTGAACCACCTACCTGCGAAAAATGCGGCAAGTCTCTCACTGTTCTTCATGTCCTCTTGGAATGCCATGAGCTGGAGACATACAGGAAAAAGTATTTTCAATTGCCATTCCGCCAGCATGTGCCGTTACATCCTGCAATGTTCATCGGGAATGAGCCGTGTTTCAAAACAGAGTCACTTTTAGCATTTCTCAACGAACTTAAATTTTTTCGAATCATCTAAGCAGGAGACAGCAGCGCGACCTACTGAGAGAGGTTGTTCCTGCAGCAGTTTTAAGGGAAGCACCTACCTCCTAGCCCTTGCGCGCAAGGACCTAGCTGAGGTATCGGTGCCACGTGCATAATTTTATGAACCCCATTATGACCATCTGCCATACAGCCCATAATCATCGACCACCTCACGCGCCATTGTCATATTTTTGATCCCTATATCTTCTAAGCTTGGATAAAGCTATTTCTTTTAGGTCACTTTACAGCCCCCTTACATAATCCATCGTACTCCATTTGTCGCTTATTGAATATTCATAGCGCTGGCGCTCTTTGGCCACACTTGGCCCTTGCGCCAATAAACACCATCATCATCAAACTATGAAGGTGCCCTAGAGACAGATTACGCGAGCATAGGCACAACGAAAGAAACGAGCTACGAGCTGGAGGTTCCCTGGTGGTGCACTGCAAATGTCGTGGTTGCATCCCTGACCTCAATGAATGCGTTGTCACCCACCGTTTTCGAAATCAACTCAGACGTGAAATAACAGAAGCTGAAGCAATAGCTGAAGCAGAGCACATGTGTGTAAGCTCGCCTTCGACGCATATCTTTATCGGTAAAAAAGATGTCGTATCTTGGGTTAAAAACACGTGCATGATGAGTCGTGTTTTGTTGCGTGCGATACGTAGAAAGCAGCCAGGTGTAAGGCCTTTATGTCAAGATTTGAGAATTTAGCACTTACGTGCCTCTTTATCTGTCATGTTTTCTTTTCTTCTGGGTGGCACGCTAATACATACTGTAGTTATGGAGCTCCATCTCGCCCGAAAAGCAACCTCCTTGAACATTTATATAACTTTTTAGATTGTGTTTTTGTTTTTCAACACACCTTTTATTTACAAGTATTGTCATGAGCAGTATGATCGGCAACACGCGAGCGCGTTGCAAATAGCCTCAAACCCCAATTTGATCCACAATGGGATGGCGCCATTCAACATAAAGTGGAAAGTGGTGTATTCAGTTTCGTTATTAATTTACGTTCTTTTCCCCTCAAGGGGATCATCTTTCCTTTGTTGTGTTGCGGAAGTTGGATAAACTAGTCTATAATACTTCGGGACGGCTAGGATTTGGACACCCATTTTCTTAGCTGATACATTGGCGACGAGGATGGGATAAACGTACTCCAAGCTCCGGTGCATCGTCCGGATCCGCCCTACCTGAGCTTCCCCAGGATTTCTCCAACGTTCTTCCTTCCGACGCTCGGTCGTACCGTCACTGCCATGGGGGCAGCGGGAACAAATGTTCAATGTGTACCTACTGTAGCATCGGGAGCCGCTTAGTTCAAACATTCATTCATTCAGGGCGTAGGGCATACTGGCGACAAAATAAAAAATGCCAGGCCTGCGCGGAAAGCGCAGCACAGTCACAGCGAAAGCTGGAAGAGCGGCATTTCTACAGCCCGTTGTAAACTCTCTTAGGGCTACTAATACAAGTACACTAGCAAGGTACCCACTACGCCATAAATCACAATATTTGTGAAATTGGGAAGCACCTACAACGCCATTATTCGTCATTGTGCGCAGAAGCGAGGTTCCAGCTACACATATGTAAGGCATTATGTGCACTTTGTTTACGTGACGACTGATGACGATGAAGAATTGTGGCTCAGACTTTTGTAATGGGCTGGAAGCTTTAAACGGCTCACCAGTTACGTAATTCGCATTGTGTGACGCCCGGTCGCTATTTAACTCTCCCACCATGCAATATAACATACATTGACGTGAGAAAGAGAGACAGAGAAAGGGGGGAAGAACTTTATTGAGACCCTGAGAAAATGGATGGTGGGCTCATGGGCTTCCTTGGCAACCAATGCAAGTGCACTTGTGAGGAACCCACTACGCTATAAATCAATTTCTGTGAAGCAGGGAAGCAGCGACTATGCTATTTTTCGTCATTCAACGGAGAGCCGTGGTACCCGCTAAAAACATGTAAGGCATTATGCGCACTTTGTTGGTGTTGTGCCTGATGACGATGAAGAATTATTGCAGAGCCCCTTGTAGTGGGTTGGAAGCATCCAAGAGCCCACTCGTTGCGCAATTCGCATTGCGTGACGCCTGTTTACAGAATTCGCGTTGTGTGGTGCGTGGTTGTTATTTGACTCTTCTACTATACACTAAATTGCATATGTTAATGTGGTTCCTTCTGGACATGAAGCCTGTATAGCGTCGTTTTGCAATGCAGTTCCAAGCACCGGCATGGCTCTGAGGTACAACACTGGGCTCCCACGCAGAGGGCCCAGGTTCGAACCCCGTTCCATCCTGGGATTTTTTTCTTATTTCGTTTTTTTTTCTTATTTTGAGCGATAGTAGTTACGGACACCGGCGGCGGCGGCGGCGGCGGCGGCGGCGGCGGACAACTACGCCACCAAAAACGGCCGTTGAAATGATCTCATAACAGCTTTCGCTGTAAAACATATAAAAGGTGACGCATCGGAGCCGCTTCATTTCTCCAACACAGCAACGCAGTAATATATGTTGTACTTTGCCAAGTTCACTAGACCTGTGAAGTGCTGGCATAGCGCAGGCGGGAAGCGTGAGGCTTGCGGGCTCGTCGTGGCGTTTGTTTTTCACATGAGCACTTGCGTTGCCGTTGATGGCGCTCGCTCGTGCGCTTGCGATAGGTATACTGGGCATACAGCCAGCATTAACAGCGCATAGACGATAAGTAAAAGAAACAGGATTAGTAGAGACCGTAGAGACAAAGAGCGTTGACTTCCAACTAGCTTTATTTCAGCGAAAAATTGAATATATACTGCACGAGCGAAAGGGAACGAAAAACATGCGCCAGATCCCATGCAGTTGGGGAATCACCTTCATTCGAAGCTGTCAGTGAGTAGCAGCCTATGTTATATTTTTGCTTTGGCCAAGCGTTACGAGGTGGATCGGGGACTTTGTGTAAATTAAGTAGCCCGCTTATGCTGTGCTCACCAGGCACGCCAAATACATTATCTTGCAGAGGTTAGTCCATGCTTCGACTTGACGTTGGCATTGACGTAAAGCAGAGGCGTCAGTTTTATTGCGACAATGTGCACGCTAAGGTGCGTTGATGTGCATACCATAAGCGGTGGTCGTCGGCATATCGAGTTATGCGTGGCTTTAGCTTGCGGAGTGATAGGTGTACAGATGTAATGTTTATTACATTATCTTAAAAGGGCCCTGCAACACTCTTCCAAGCAACCATCGAACGACGTCATTAGAGGAGTTTATTGCCTCACGAATCGACCACTGCAAAAAAAAGTGTTTAGAATCCGTCAAGTACGAGCGGAGTTACAGAGATTTGTCGTACGCTGTAATTGCTTTCTCTCTTCCCTCGTCCCGACGAGTGCACTAGAAGCTAAGCAGCGAGAGATGGCACCGGGAAGTGACGTCACGCACGCGTCATGACCTTAAGCACTTTTTTTTCTTCCAACGCGCGGCTTACTTTCAGCGTGGCGCCCTCCCGCAGCGGCCACGGTAACTATGCAGCTTGACGACGCTAACATCAGCCAACGGCCGTGAATTTGTGTATTTGGTGCGGTCATTATAGTGTATGGTATCACATGTAGAAAGAAGAGGGAACTATTTCTAGTTGTCTCTAAGAATTAATTGCAAATTGCAGGCCGCGTGTTCCGCTTTACTGTTTGGCTGGCGTGTTCTCAGGCGCCTCGACTACCGCTCGGCAGCGTTTTCTGACCATGCTGAAAAGGTTTTCGAGAGTGCCAAAGCGGATAGCCAATGCTGCAACCAAATCGCCGTTGTCCCGACACGACCCCTGTATGGGGCCTTTTTCCTAATCAATTTCAAGCACTGGCGTGGCTCTGCGGTACAATACCTTACTGCCATACAGAATGCCTGCATTCGATTCCGGCTCAAGCCGTTATTTTTATCCTTGTACGTATGTAATGTCTATCACGTTATCCTAAAAGCGGATAGCCAACACTGTTACCAAGTTGGCGTCTGCAAATGCAACAAACACACATGTCACCCAGCTTACGTATGTATTGCGCATCTATAATTTCGCGCTTCTGCTGAGCTTATTGCTTCACCATGTCTTTGTATTCGTTGAAATGGGGTGCTGTCCAAATGCTGCCCAATAGTGACGTGGACCGAGGTGATGTAAGTACGGATTGTTTTTTATGCAGATATCAAGTTCGCCAGTTTAATCTTCTTTCTTATTGAAACAGGTGCGTTACCAGTACTTCCCGCATCTTCGAGACCTTACTGCTTGTATTCTTTGGCAGTGTGCTACGTCTTCGTCAGCACCGCATACGCCGCACACATTTTCCGCCACAAATTTGCTGGACAACGCTGGGTACAGCGTCAACCCACGAGTTATTTATCAATGTCGGTTATTTGAACACCCCATCCGGTTTTGCAAGTTCTAACGGTGAATTCCACCGGGAGATTACGCGCAATGTTTCTTGCTCTACAGCCAAGAAGCTGAATTACACTGGTATATCCGGAGCCAATTCGCCTTTACGAGAAATCGATTCGGAGCAACGCGCTCCGCACCGGAGCCGTCAGCGTCGATTCGCCTCGTATGCGTTATATATATATATATATATATATATATATATATAGAGAGAGAGAGAGAGAGAGAGATTTCGCCGTAATTCCGACAACGCGGTGCCGGAATTTCCGGGGAAGTCGCGCCACTCGGTTGTCTTCAGCGATTTGAGGTGCTGTCTCATTGTCTCATTACTCCGTGCACTTGTTCACATTCGTAAAATAGCGCCATTTAACCCTGCTGGATTCCATGTCGTTCTGTGCGATAGTGACGGCACCACTTCTAAAAGTAGTAGCAGCAGTGACGACGACGAGACGTGCTCTATGAAATGATGTTTAAGGAAATATTCTCTGATCACTGTGCCAACCAACTAGTAACGTTGGTGCAAACGTCCGAAGGCCAATTGACCACGTCGAAGGAATAGTGCACGTGTACTCGGCGGATGAGTTATGTATAATTTCGTGCGATACGCAACGCTTCCATGTTGTCAGCGCAAGTGGGAAACCGGATGCGTGGGACAACTTCTGTGAATATTTCATTGAATGTGCCTTGTCTTTTGCAAAGCACTATTTGTGGCACCTTCAAGTGCACCTGAGTGCGCGTTTATTAAGGCGAAATCATTAGATGCCTCATCGAACGCGAAACTTGACCGTCGGCGTAGGCGTCCCGTGCCAGCGGCGTCGGCATCCAGCGGCATCAGGACGAGTGATGCAAGAAATCATCATCACGTGATGACGTTACCATATGACGTCACGATGACGTCACAGATCACCATAATTTGTGGCATCGCTGTGACATCATGACGTCCCGCCACAACATTCTCAAAGGTGGTCCGGTCACGGACGCAATGCAAATCCAGGTGAGGTGCCTCCAACCTTGAAGGCAGTGCAAAACCACATTAGGTGCAGAAAGCTTTCGAAGGGTGGTGGCAGGATCAATACATCGACAGAGAAGAAATAGAAAATGGCTTTCGAGTAGGGGTGTGCGAATATCAAATTTTTCGAATACGAATCGAATACGAATATCCACCTTCGAATATCAAATCGAATATCGAATATCAAAAGAAAAATGCCCCTACAGTAACAATATTTTATTTAACTTGTAGCTATTTGAAAAAAAAAACACATTAACAGCCTGACTGGCAACATAACATACACTGCTATCTCCAGAACACGATGTCCAGGCTAGCACAATGCACATCACAACACAAGCAAATATCACGCCACAATGAAAGTAATGACTAGATGTTATCATGAAGAAATATGAGTTGCTCCACATGATCAGGCAGCGGGCGCTCCCTTCTAACAGAGACAACCCCCCCCCCCCCCACCCCACCCCTGCCACTGAAAAGGCACGCTCGCTTGGAACAGAAGTGGCTTGTATAGGGAGTTACACGGGGCAAAGCTTTGCCAGACTGGGGTATCTGAAGGTGCCTGCAGTCCGCCACCAGTCACATGGGTCACTGTCTTTCTTCAGAAGTGGTCCCGCATAGTGAACGAGTGGTAGTGCGGCACATTACGGCCGTATAATATTGAAAATGTACGGTTACATGATCGCCAACAGCGCTGCACGTCGGAGATGCACCAGCAATAAATCATATGGGGCGCTCGTCGCAGGCAGATATCGTGCCTCCGTGTACTTACGATGTTTATCGCTCCTCTCGGCAACGTTTTTAGCTATACGAACGCAGCAGAAATGTGGAAGACGAGTTATTTTATGCACGATAATCAAATCGCATATTCGAATTTTTCGATTATTCGAAGCTATCGAATATTCGAAACTTTTCGAATACACGATTTTCGAATCGAATACGAATATTTCGAATGTAATATTCGACGAATATTCGAAACTTTCGAATATTCGCACGCCCCTACTTTCGAGTAATCTTAACCGAATGCATAAGGCACCCTGTAAGTTTTGTTGAGCTTTCTATTTTCCTTTTTTATGTCAAACTGTATATTAGAGCCGATGCCTTCGTCAGTATTTTCAAAATCCCCGACTTCCTCCTTTGTAAAAAAACAGGAAAGTCAAACTTCACTTCAACTTCCGCTGTGCTTCCTGCCGGAGTGAGTTTATTTTTCGCTGGTCGATCTGCATGGCGTCGCTCCGCGCCGGATTTTGTTGCTTCCTCGTGGATTCTGTCCACCACTCAAGGTATACAAGTGGAATACTTCATAAGTATATAGGGCAAACTGGAAGGTGTTTTAATGACAGATCCCTATAGAAATATTTCCACTATGTGGAATGGTGGATTCCGCCATCCATCATTATGGATGGTGGAATCCACCACCATAATCTTGAAGCCTCTTGAACGCTCTCAGGGAGTCTTGCTTTCACAGGTGTGAGAACAGTTTTACACGTCAGGTGGACTGCCTTGAGAGGGCTGGTTATCCACAGCATGTTCTTGCTTCTGTTGCTGGTCAGCTTCTCAAAGACACCAAGCGCTCTAACTGTAATGAACGCCGTGACAGGGGTGAGAAGACAGCTAACGTGGCAGTGGTCTCTTACTTACATCAAGTTTCGTACCGCTTTAAGAAGACAGGGCAGGGCGCTAGCGTGAAAGTCGTTTTTTTCGCGCCCCACAAGCTGGAGAAACTGTGCAAAAAAAAACTTCCCCCGCTAACGAAAGAAAAGAAATCTGCCAGATCAAGCACAGGGACTCGTTCGTACCTTCTGCCGACAACGCGGTTTACGTCGCAAAGATGTATACCTATACGATAGGCTCAATACTCCCGTCTATTCTAGATCCACACTTGTCAACCATGCTAGCTCTCACCAGTGCAACTATGCTATTTCTACCGGACTTAATATCTTACTGCATAATTTTCGAAATATCAATGGCAACCGTGATACTGAATGCATAGTTTGCCGCTGAAAACACACACGCAAAAGAAGACTAGGCCAAGAAAAAGTTCTCCTCAACAACCGTGATGTTCTCGCTAGCACTAAATACCACCTTTAGAAGCTCATGCTATTAGAGGTGTGTAATCTTGGCTTGAAGAAACTGGGAATCTTGTAAAAGCATTTCCATCCAGGTTGGAAGTGTACAGGCGTGACTGAGATAGACATGGCGGAGGTGTTTCATTCTTGTTAGCAATCTCTTCTAGGCGCTAAAATTATCAAAGATGGATATGAAAGAGAAACCATATGGTACAATTTAATCTTTTGAAAACGGGCAACATATATCGACTGGTGCCTTTATCGTAGCTCAATTAATGAAAAACCCTACCCTTCGAGTTCCTTGTGCAATAAGTGTACCATAAACAAGCCCGTTACTTTAACATGTCGCATCTTCATTAGTTAAGCAACCTACCTGCTCTGTCATCTTAGTCATCATATCAATGGAATTTCAGCTTCGTCGTGACACAGCGTCTTTTTCCGGATGTTGACATTAGAACCAGTCGACGTGACGGCTGTATTACTACGCTGGATTTACTCTTTTCGAATCTGAGCTGACTTGCAAATTTCGTCTTTCGTGTTCCTGGGATCAGCGACCATCGCTCAGCTGCCAGTGCAGACTAAACAGCCCGCACGAGCATCTTCTCTAGATTTGTCTCTGCCTTTCGACAAGTAAATTGCCTCCCTCATTTGATCTGCTCAAATAAAAATTGGTACGCTGAGAACTGCGTCTACGTAGTTGTCACGAAGCGCTACCAATCGATCTCCCAGTATCGGCAAGAACAAAGTCATACATGTGGGAATAAAAAAGGCTTGGAAAATAGCGACAACGTAGAGAACCGACAACACAGCGTCCCGTAATTTCCTTTGATTTGAAAGTCATTCTTGTAGCTGCATCATGAGCCCGTTGAGGACATAGCTTCGGTTTCGTGCGGCCAGACCACCCTTGAGTCCTCTACCTCTCTGATAAATGAACCGCTCTGTCCTTTATTCAATCAATAATTTTATTTTGAACAACAAGGCTTCTTGCTGAGCTAGTTGGTTCACTACTTGAGGAAAGACTGGTATGACGCAATGAAGACGGGGACGAAGCGAAGACACAAACTGACTATGGTTGCCACGTGTTCATGTGTGCTGGCATGTTTTAACAGCTCGCGTTAGTGCTATTTTCGACGCATGCCTTGACTCTGTTTTAGTGACTCATGATGAATTCTTAGTTCTGCCATGTTTCTCTCTCTCTCTGGTGAGATTACCTTTTTCGGCAGCTTATATAAATCGGTGCAGTTTCTGATAATAAACAGTTGGGAGTTGACGTCCGTGTCTGTCAGTTCGTGTCTTTGCTTCGTCCCCGTCTTCTTTTCACCATACCAGTTATTCCTCAGATGTTTTTGACATTTTCGCATGTTCCCATCTGTATCGGAAATGTAATGACATACATTTTGAATTCCAACATCACTGGGTGCACGTCCCCTTCAGCCGGCATCTTTATTTTTTTTTTCATTTCAATCGAATCACAGTTACAAGACGACACACTTTATTTGCAGAAAATAGACAATTAATCTGCCAAGTCAGCATTGCTGGCGTGAGGGTCCAATTTGCAATGAAAATGTTCGAGAGTAGAAGACACAGCAACAGCAAACTGAGGATGCCCATGTGGCTCTGCCCAATTTGCGAATTCCGTGAAAAAAATGAAACAAAAGAAACATGCATAATAGTGTGGAAGATTGAAAAACAGAGGCAATTTGCTTCCGTGGAAAACTTTAGTAAAGCCTATACCAGCTTCAATGGGCGCAGGACAAAGATGCGCAGGAAGCATATACACAAATAACAACAGGAGAACCTGCAAATAAGATCAAGCTACTGCGACCTTCCAAGACCGTTGTCACTGTGCACCACTGGCTATCGTGTTCCCGAGTTGTCTTTCTTTTTGTCTCATTGTTCCTTATCGCGCCCTTCGCCCCAAAGCGTAGAGCACGATGTGCGTCTGCCCTGCCACACGCTGTTTCTGCGGTTTCCCTTGAAAGAGAGTCCACGACACAGGAACTTCCAAACCACCTTCCAGTTATAAATGGATTTTGCCGAAACGCTGCGTTGATCTACTTTGTCATCGGACGCTGCGAGGAAGCTTGGAGAGGATACGGGGTTCCGGAGTGCTCGCGGCGAAGACGTCGTCTCTCCGCGCGTGTTGCACGGTTCGAGGCCCTGCTCTCGCCCCTGCATCCGACACTTATAGTGCCGTGTTGCCGCCGACCACTGAAATAAGCGCAAAAAAGCAGTGAAGCGTATCCTACCACTGGGCTGCTGCGCTTCCGCTTCTCTCTGAAAGAAAAAAAAACAGAGGGGAGGGTGAGAGCCAAGAATGAGTTTGCTGAGCACATTTCGCTACTATTTTTCTTCGACGATTCCTACTCTCTGCAGAGCAGCTATAAAGGAAGTTGTAGGCACTCCGGAAAGAACAGCCATCTTGCGTATTTGCGTTTTTTTACCTTGTGCGGCCTTCTATTTGTCAGAGGTAAGTGTAAAATATGGCAGCCCACGTGTGAACAGGAGCTTGAAAGCTTCGCAAGCGACGATAGAGGCGAGTGAAGAAGAATCTCGCCTGGCCTTGCCCTGCGACCCGGGTCGGTTCGCCTTTTCTTGCTCGCTGAAGACTCAACCGTTACAAACCATTATAAACGATACTGGCATTTCGATTCATTGTACTTCAACTAGTGTTCAATAGCTTTGCGCTTTTTTTTTTTTTTTGCAGAGCTTACGGAGAGCTAAAAGAAAAAGCAACCGAGTAAGCAGTGGCTCGCGTGTCTTTCTATGTACTGCGTCATAATGCGACACTCAGCCGTTCTTTTAGCGAGTGACACGTCTTCGTGCACTGATCATTTTTGTCTGAATGCATTGTTCCTTACGTCACATTACTATACAGACCATATGCGACAGGTTTAGCTGTACTTATGGGGGTATTAGACTCATGTTTATTGCTATTTGTCTCTATGTTATAGCAGCCGGCGTACCATAATTCCATTCTCTTCTTTCGTGCGCAGAACCACCGGCTTTTGAGGGAGAACGCAGCGGAGCGGGGACTCGGAAGCAATATTTCTTACGTATGTTTCCTCAGACTGTATCTACACCGAAGCGCACAATTGGCTTTGTATTTTGCCACAATCTAAATGCAGCTTCTAGTACAAGAATCAAACCCGCGAATCAGCGCATAGCAGCTTAACGCCATATGTACTAAGCTGCCGCGGTGGGCGCCAAGTGTAGTGTGCGATATCGCATAGCTAAGTATTCTCCTTGGCTCACGACTATACTAACTATATAATTATTGCATCTTATCCTAATGCAAAATACGGGGCTTCAGAGCAAATGTGCAATATCTTATTCTCGAGCATTTAGAGTAAGCGCGCATGTTTGTGTGCTTGACAATCACGCAGGTGTAATGCCACATGTAGCTTGTACATATGGCCACTAATTAAGCCCGTAGAGCACAGCTATATTAACGGCGTGTTCACTGTCTTGCCCTCTAGGGCATACAGTTATACCTCCAATTTTATGTGGTTGTACAAACGAAGAGCGTGTCATTCAAGATCTCGTTAGCAACCTTATGCTAATTCAAAGGCTCAATTCTTCGTGGGCATATACACTATTCAAGCAAGTTTGCAGACAATTTGTCATGACGTGAGGTCAAGTTTAATGTGTCTTTTTGTACTAGGTATCTTAATGCAATAAACAATCCACGTATGTGAAGCGACAAGTGCAATGTTCTTATGATGGCTGTATAACAGACACGTTACTGAAAGAATGTAACCTTTTGTAATTACAATTACAGCCTCAAAAATGTAATCGAAAAATTACTCAAAATAATCAATTATCTCGCGCGTTACTTTTCATGCAGGTTTTTCGTTACGGTCGCACATATGTACACATTTACTGTGGCATAAGTAGCGAGACTGCCGATAAATCAGGTAGGAAAAACGGCACCTGCACGCAGATATCTCAAACTTTCGTCAAACGTTATTTTAGAGGCGCACGCCACCGTGTCCAATTACAAAGCTCGGCTTGAAAATCTAAACGAAAATTCGAGGTATTTACGTGCAGGTACAGATTTTTCTGATTCCATTGAATGAAGACCTCACTATTTATGCCACGCTATATTTTAAATAGGTGTTCCGAATCAGTGCATTTCGTGTTATTTTGTGCTCTGCACTTTCGCAAGTTTTATTAGCAGTTGTCTTTCGAAGTTTGCGTCAGTCATTTTTCCTCGTTCCCTCGTGAAGACGTCCACTCGCTGAAGACACTCTCCACGGACGCACTAGAGGGAAGTGCGGTGTTGTAACGTACGAACACATTGCGCACCAGCTCGTCCTTGCGCAGCAATGCGATGCACGCCGCGGATTCGTCCACGAAGAGACATGCTTCGTTGCTGCTCGCGCTTGAAGAAGACGCTACAGGCAGCAAAACAATGAAGAAATCACCCATGGGCGAATTATGTAATCCGCAATTTTGTATTCGATTACAGAAAAAAAGCAGTTGCATTACCTGAATCGGTACCCCTTCAAGGAAGTGACTGCAGCATTACAAAATTACAGTAAAGTGTAATCGATCACAAGTAATCCATTACTTGTAACGCGCTATGTAAAAGCCTGCTCTATGCACAGGACGCACAACGGTACCTGAGACGTTTCACATCTCGTCTGGCGACGAAGTAGCTACATCAATGCACAGATTGACAGAATGACTGATTGCGAGAGTTGTTATTCATGATACTTGTAATGCTTGAAATACAGGGACACAAGAAGACTGTCTGGTTGCGTCCTGTGCCTTCTTGTGTTCGTGTGTTGCTACGCGCTCGCATTTCAAGCACAGATTGAAAGTGAAGAATTCTAATGAGCGAGCTCCGTAAGTGAAAGAAGAAATAAAAACAAACATGGTCCGATGAAACATATGTTGAGGTCAGCAGCTGAGGCGATCTAAGAGCTGGTAGCTTAAATTGATTATTTTCCTTTCTGGCCTGAGTGATTGAGTGTCACTCAGAGGCCAGCAGGCTGCTGTTATTAACGCGATAGCGTTAAAGAGCTCGTATCGCAGAAATTCCGCCGTCGGCGTCGGGGCCGTTGGTTGTGAGCGAAAAATCATCATCTTGTCCGTGACCGAAAAATCGAAAGAGCTGCAAATAAAATAAATAACAAAAATGTTGGGTCCGAGTGAGAATCGAACCCAGGCCGTCTGCGTGGCAAGCATGTGTTCTACCACACAGCCACGCCTCTGCTCGGAGCTGCACTAAAAGTAGCTTTCATGCTTCCCAAAAATACGCGTCCGGTATACAGGTGTCACAGTACGAGATGTAATATCGCAGTAATATTGCGTGGTTCAAGCGTACATTGCCATCGGGCGTCACACCATGTCAATATCATAACGACTTGGTGGTTTAAAGACAGCCACCCATTACAAAAGGCACACACATTACTGCGCGTATTCCCTTAAGACCATGTAGTGGGTGCATCGCAACTTCGAAAAAGTTTCTCGCGCATGATACCTCCTGGTTTAAAGCATGCTACCCTTTCCATAAGGCACACACCTCGGTGCGCGCATTCTGTTAAACACTCGTAGTGTTGGAACTGCGCACTAGGAACAGAATATCGCTATCGCGTTCAACTCTTAAATTCTAAGCTTAAGCGTCCCCCAATTTTTATTTACTAAACAGCTATGCAGGACACGTTCTTATAGCTATACAGCGGGGCTTGACATTCGTGTACGGGAAAAAACAAACAGAAACCGTTTCTCAGATAACTCTAAGCTCGTTGAAAAACACATTTCGAATGAATATTTTTTCTTTATCAAAACAATTCTTTTACACCGAAAAGCTTTTCAGTATTGTAGTTTGAACTATCCCAACGGTGTGCTGACTGAAATTCTCTGTCGTACAGATGGACCTAAAGCAATGACCGTTTCTCAATGATTACACCTACTAAAACTAAACATGCTAAATATTGACTTAAACATATTACGATGGATTGAATGCTTCTTATCTAACAGAACCCAACATGTAACAGCTAACGACCATAACTCACGCAATGGTTCCGTAACATCTGGTGTGCCGAAAGGTTCTGTCCTTGGACCCTTACTTTTTCTAATTTATATTAATGACTTTCCATCCAGCATTACATCAACAATCAGGCTATTTGCCTACGATTGTGTCATCTACCGCATAAAACTAACCCTCATGATTATCATCCCTACTTCAACCTGATCTTGACAACATTACATCTTGGTGCTCACTCTGGTCAATGAAACTGAATATTACCAAATGCAAAATAATGAGGATCTCTCGAGGAAGTACTGACTGCACTAGCCCTGTTTATTCAATTATTAGTTTTCAGTTGTCATCTGTCAATGCTTACAAATATCTAGGTGTTCACATAGATAACAATTTAACATGGAATAGTCATATCAATCATGTATTTAACAATGCTAACCGCACTCTCGGCTTCTTGCGCCGTAACTTTTCATCAGCACCTGTTTCATTAAAACATCTTCTTTACAAAACACTAGTCAGATCTAAACTCGAGTACGCCTCATCAATCTGGGATCCTCACTCTTGTTTACTTGTTAATGCACTAGAATCCATCCAAAATCGCTCAGCTCGTTTCATTGTCGCTAATTACTCCCGTACTGCTAGTATCTCATTAATTAAAACTTCTCTAGACCTTCTTACCTTTTCTAACAGGAGGAAGCAGGCCCGCCTATGTCTCTTCCAAAAAATGTTTTTCATGTATACTGAAATAAAACACACATTGTTCTCGGCACCTTCTTACGTTTCATCTCGCATCGACCATAACTTCAAAGTTCATGAGCCATTCTGCCATACCAGCATGTACTTCCACCCCTACGTGTCGAAGATTTCATCCGAATGGAACCACCTTCCTGCCTCCATCGCCAGCAACCTTGATCATGCATCATCCAAGACTGCCATCTCTAACTTGTAGCCACTCCTCTCTGTAACGCCGCAAATGGCAATGAGAGTATTTAAATAAATAAATAAATAAATGAAGAAGTGACAGATGCCGTCCAGTGTTACCTTTAATAACTCTTGTTAAGCACTAACTATATAGCGATGCAGAACACACTCTTAGAGCTCACAGCTTAGGGTTGGTGGTCCCATGCACGGTCTCATATAGGCAATTCACCTTAGCGTGAGTGCGTTCCCAGTGGCTTGAAAGATCGCTGTATAAAGCACGGGACCTGAAGCACGCTCCTACCTATTTTACCACTCATCATCATCATCATCATCATCAGCCTAACTGCGCCCACCGCAGAGGAAAGGCGTCTCCCAAGTTTCGCCTGTTAACCGGTACTGCGTTTGCTGCGGTCACGTTATCTCCGCAAGCTTCTTAATCTCATCTGCCCACCTAACTTTCTGCCTCCCCCTCGCTCTCTTGCCTTCTCGTGGAATCCAGTCTGTTTCAATGACCAGCGGTTATCTCGCCTACGCGCTACATGCCCTGCCGATGCCCATTTCTTCTTCTTGATTGCGATTAAGATGTCCTTAACACCCATTTGTTTCCTGACCCAGTCTACTCTCTTCTTGTTCCTTAACTTTGCACCGATCAGTTTCCTCTCCATGGCTCGCTGTGTCGTCCTCAGTTTATGTTGAACCCTCTTTGTAAGCCCCCAGGCTTACACACAGAGTCCCAGTGGGTAGTGGCAGTGCGTAGTGCTAGTGCCAAGTTTTACCAGTGCGTAGTGCCAAATGTCAGCAGTTGTCTGCCTCTTGAACTCACTCGATGCTAAACCATCTCACCGAGGTTGCCGTAGGACAACATGTGCCGAGAGACAACAAACCCCGTGCACAACAAAGCCAGTGGATGGGGTAATTATCTGCCCATCAGAAAAAGCCGATGGTTTCGCGGCACCAAGATGGGAATCAAAACCCGTGCCTCCAGAATTGGAGACGGGCGCTGTACCATTTCCCCACCGTTGCTCTCCTTTTTCATTGATTTCACTACCACTGTGTGTCGACGTTACACGACTACACAAATGCCAACACGACAGCCTAAAGTTTTGAGAATTATGACTGATGTCTAGAATAAGGCAAACATTTGTTATGCTTCGAAGAACGAGCAAATAATCGAAGAAAACACATTGCTTTGAAGATCAATAATCTAATGTGAGAAGTCGATGGTTCACGTACATGCAAATCATGAATGCGTACATATAGCTCGGCCGCACGTTATTCACTACAGGTACATAAAGATTGCTAGCATACAATGAAGGCGGTCTTGAATTCACAAACAACGCGACCATAGCTAGACAGGCGCAGGCTACAAACTTCCGAAAAAGCGGGAAAGAGAAAAAAGAATGCGGAAAGGCAGGGAGACTAAGAATACGATGAAAGTTACTTCGCTTCTTTCCACTATAGAACGGTGGCTGGAGAGGTAGCAACGCAAGCAGATGGAGAGGCTGCCGATGAAGACAGAACAGCTGTAAGTTCTGGTGGGTGGATTACAGCTACGCATTCAATCTTTTTTTTTTCTCATGGCAAGGATCACGACAGTATTAATGCACGAACAGAAACAGAGCGATCTAGCGTTATATACGTGGGTGCGGTAGAGGCCTGATTTAGCATTTAGGGCACCAAATTTACACAATGACAAAGCAAGACAAGACAGACACGCCACGGTGGTCTAGTGCTTATGGTGCTGGAATGCTTACCTGAAGGTTGCGGGATCGAATCCCAGCCGCGGCGGCCGCATTTCGATGGAGGCGAAAGGCTAGAGGTCCGTGCACTTAGGTTTAGGTGCACGTTGAAGAACACCAGGTGGTCGAAATTTCCGGAGACCTACACCGCGGCGTCTCTCATAATCATATCGTCATTTTGGGACGTAAAAGCCCCAGCAGCAAGAAAACAAAAGGGAAGGCAAATGATGTGGTCTCTTCTTCTTTCTCAATACATGCGATAATTTGGTGTTCTACGTTGTGGATTGGTACCAACTAGCCCGGTTTGCTCCACTCATACATTGATTTAGTCTTACGGTGACGATAAAAGTCGCGCCGCCTTCTTTAAGTGTTAGCTAGGCATATGCCACTAGAATGGCTTGTATCTGGGCTTGTTGGTGATCTCGCATGTTGACTGGTTGCAGCAAACATTAGACCTACGAACGAAGGAAAGAAACACGAACGCACTGTTGACTAACAACTGGCGTTTATTGAAACCCTCTGCAGATTATATAGGTCCGGCTATTTGCAGTTAAAAACTGGTGGTCAAAAGTTACAAACATTAGACAAGATTAAAAAGAGTGGGACACTTGTTATGAAGGTAGTCGATCTTTTTCTGTGACAGTGCAACTGATGGAACGCTGATACAACTTGTACCTTTCAATTTATGGCGATAGTCTTTAAAACTACACGAGCGTCGGTGTCCTTTCGTTTGTCAGGGGGTTCAGCAGAGGGCTTCATATTCAGCAGAGGGTTTCTATAAACGCCAATTGCCAGTCAACAGTGTCTTCGTGTTTGTTTCCTTCGTCCGTGCGTTTAATTTTTGCTGCAATCACTCGAAATGCATATGCCATTCATTGCACGTCACATCTTCCAACATCTCGCGTTAGCCACCGCTAAGCGTGCTCGCACCGGTGTATGAAACAAAGTTTTTATTTAGTGCAATCTCGTATTGCAAAAGTGCAATATCACAGAATTGCGAAGGCACCTTTGACGCATGACTGTAACGCACGAGTTGCGTGATAATTCAGTGCAATGTGAATTTGTCAGTGTGTCAAGTGTCAATTTTTCAGAGATATTACATACAGAGTAACCGACGAAGAAGTAAGAGTCTACATGTACTCCACCAGCATACGTTTATAGACACACCTTTTCCGTCGCAGTGGGTTGAATAAATCTCGTTTATTATTTTCTTTGTTCCCATCTGCACCATATTTCTGGCTAGTAGTCTGATATTGCACTTGGGGCAGCTGATATTGATTTTCTTATTATGTCTGAAAAGAGAGAGAGAGAAGACGTTGTTGAAACGCCGATAAATCGCTGGCTTGCTTCTCTGCGTGAGGAAGCACTTCACAGGGCAATATTCCCGACGTAAAAATGAGCTTTGAGCAGCACAGGTAGAACTTCTATCGCAAGAACAATTCAAAAATTGTTTTAATCGTAGCGGCAGCACGTGTTTCCTGTGCTCGGCCTGGTGGCGCTACGGTTCACGTGGTCAACCCAATCAATTTGCTTATTTTGCTCCTTTTCCGAAGCCCCTAAGCACTGTGCAACATTTCCTCGTGGCCTTTATTTCTAAGACGTACAGGCTTTCTATATACTCGACGTCTCCTAACTATTTTCAATCAAGGCTGCGAACAAGTACCACCGTTTGCCACGCTACGCGTACTAATTGAAATTAACATAAAGAAAAACAAAAGTAATAACGCGCAGTAAATAAACTCACGGTTAAGTTCCGCTATGATCTCGTGGAAAGTAAATTTGATTGGTATTACAGCGAGCACAGTGTCTGTCTACACCACAGGCTCCGTCGAAGCGTGCTCATAACGTGGTTCATAGCACCAACGAATAAGTGCAGCTATTTTGACAGTATTGCTTTATACTTCAAATGATTGTATAATTATTTAAGAATTTCTTATGAAGTACTTAAATAAGTCATTGGTGCATGTTCTTGAAATCGCGTATATTTTCAATACATTTAGATCCTATAGTCAATCTCATTGCTATATTTATATTCTGCAAGTATCTTCCTATGCTTTGCAGTTTGGTATTGACACATAGGGGTTGTCTTTATGAAGTTCTTATGTATTGAAGCTTTAGTTTATGAATATAGTGCTTGCCGATCGATTCTGTCTTATCGCAAGCGTGTTTCATCTGTGGACTTCCTTTTTTCCCCTTGCATCAAAAACCGCAGTATGCAATTGGCATTGCATACAAATAAGTACAGACACTGCAATAAAATAATTCTGGGACAACCAGCCCTTCGCACGAGTCCATGCTGATTGTCATGTACTCATGAAACCGCTAAAAGCTTCCGGCCTGCACACCTCTGCTGCGCTGAACAAACGACTAAAGAACCAAAAAAAAAAAAACTGGGAACTGCGCCCATTACGCTTCAACGAGGCCGTAAAGCGAAGAGAGTCCGGCACGACTTCCGTTTACTTTTATGTGCGTTAGCGCTCCTTATCGAAAGCAGAGCTTGTCATTATAGGCTTGTAGCAATCGAACATCTCCCCAGAATTCTGGGCGGGGTGCCGCTGGCGTTAACGTCTATGACGCCGTCCAATGAAACGGGAAACGTGGCATTGCCAACCAGCGCATAGTAGGCGGAGCTTAAATATCGCTGTTTGGCTATGAGGGTATCGTGCTGCATGTAACACGATCCATCAGAATTTGCAAACACTGACGAGATAAATTGAATTCCAAGCGTATCTTCAAAATAATTCGGAAATCATTTCAGCACGAAATCAATGTCACTATGTTCCGAATTATGCACGGCAGTACACAAGAGACTTATATCGCGATACGGGCGCTAACAGCTACGCGGAACGTATCCGCGTAGCTGCGAAATTCAAAGTATGCATTTAACAAACGAACATGCTTGTGATGCGCTGCCGGAGGACACGGTCCAGAGAAAATGAGAAATGAGGTGTGAAGGAATTCAAAGTGAAGCCTTGCTGCTTTGTTCTTTTGTTTTCCAATTATCTTCACGCTATCCCAGTCCATGTTATCGCTCGTGGTCGCTGCGTGTTCAGCCAGCAGCGTTTGTAGCCACGTGCTTAGGTTTGCATCATAGCTGTGCTGCTTCATGCTTATTCAAAACTCACCAAATTTACCAATGTAGACGTGGACGCAGTCAGCGCAAAGAATCTTGTATACGACTCCAGGGAACTTCTTTTCGAGTATGTCTTTCACCGTCTCCACAGCGTGCCGGAGCTTGCGCGTAGGCCCGTGAGCGACGTCGACTTCATATCCCCGAAGGATTCGGGACTATCTTTCGCTTACCCCGGAAACGTACGATACAGGGATCATTTTTCTCTTTCCCTTGTTATCTTGCCGTTGGGAGTGGTTTGGCGTTGGATAAGCTAGGCTCTCTTCAACAGCTTTGATGAATGAACTGGGATAGCCCGAAGATGGCGTGTGGTGGCATCACGGCCTGTGGTGGCTAGGTCAGCCGCTCGGTCCTCCGGAGTCGACCAACGTTTCTCCGCCCGACGTACAAGTGAAGCGACCACCGACTTTTTGCGACATATCGGGTGCACAGGGCTGATGCTTAGGCATATGCCAGTGTGTGTCTGCTTACTGAATTCACGCTAAACGACAACCTATTGCCGTCGCGTTTCTCTAGCGCGTCCAAAAATGGCAGACGACCGTCAACTTCTGCCTCTGTCGTGACCTGTACTACTGGTTCCATGCTATTCAGGTGCGAAAGGAAAGCGCTCAAAGCCGATTTCTGAATCACGGATAAGCAGTCGTCCACATAACGTTGGAATACCCCTGGACATGACTTTAAATTGGACAGGGTGCAGGACTCCAGTGACTCCATTGTCAAGTTCGCTGCGGCGACAGAAATCGAGGCTCTCATTGCAACCCCATGGCCATTTTTTGAAGCACTTCTCGCAAATGAGGTACGTATTGCTCCAACACAACGCTAGCAGTCTCCTTAGGTATGGACCGTCGATTGGTGTCCTTTCCGGGAGTGTTGGGTCTGATACGAGTGCGTCAGTGCAGACCTCGACGGCGAGGTCACTTGTTATTTCCAGCAATGAATTTTCCCGACCACACGGGTTTCCGTCGAAATTTGGATTACATTCGGCTTAGATCTGTTGACAACATAGTTCACAACAACAGTGATGTGTATCTATCGTATACACAAGCAAAATTAAGCTTTCTTGCTGGCGCCAGGTCCAAGATTGGAATCCAATTTTACAAACGCTGCGGATTAGGTTTATCAAAATACGAGTTTCCTGAAAACGTTCACTTTTCTGGTTTCACTAGCCTAGCTGCATAACTTTGGCTTCAATTAGTGGAACTTTTTGCACATTATGAGCAGTTACACGCTTCGTTTAATCGGCATGTACCTTATATTTGTATTTAGCGAAACATTTTGGCCAAGAAAATGTTTCAGTGCCGCAAACCGCATGTGAAGTTTTTAGGAAAGCTCGAAACTATGGCTCGTAAAACGCGTTTTCGAGAAATCTCTTCTTTCTAAATTAGGCTAGGACAAACTTTTCCCTACAGGACGATCGTAGGCTTCTCAATTAAAATAGGTTCACGTTTACGCTCTCGTGGGTTTTTTTATGTAGTTTTAAATATGGACAATATATACCATAGTGGGAATTTTTTCATGGAAAGGCACACATTCAGTGAAATGTAATATTTTGTATTAACTGATCGCCAGGAAGTTTTACTGTAGTCAAAAAATAGTTTGAGACGTAAATGGTGTGAAATCGTGTGTAGAGCTGACTGCAAATTTGCAAAAAAAGTTCATTTTCGCCCATGTTAAGTCATAAGTTTAACATTGAGGTGGTCCTAGTAAAATTATGCTAAATAGCGCGCTTACTGGCAACAATTGTTGTCTACTGGTTGAGAAAGTTTTATCAAATTACTTTTTGTTTTAAGGAAGGAAAATATTTTTGAATTTGGTTTCTGCCGGTGTCTGTTCTAGCTCCTGTTTTCTCTTCGCAGGAACGCGTCCAGCGGTAAGTACAACCTAGGTGGGCGCGAGGTTCGCCACGGCGCAGCTCGACAACATAATCACTTTTGCCCGTGCTTATTTGAATACCTTACTAGCTAGTATTGGCCTGAGCCAACGAGAAATGCGAACCCCGCTACAGTACTGTAAACCCCAGGCAGCTGTCCAATGAAGGCCGGCATAGTGTGCTTACGCAACAACGGAAAGTGACACCAATGCGTGCAACACCCCGTTGCTTGCGTAAATATTTAAAAGTGGGAAAAGAAACAGATTAGTTGCTTTACCACACCGGATAAGTTGCATTTATGAACCAACACAATAGTATGTAAGTGACCAGTATATCTATAAGTGAATCGTATGTAATTGATTCTTCGTCGACCATGCAGCACCAACCAGCCCAATCAAGCACATTGGTAATTGATGACGTTTGACCAGTGAACATGAATTGGTGCAAAAGTACAACATGTATTTCATATTACAGCAACAGGCATTTTTCTTAATCGTAGTGTTCTTCCCACTTTTAAATCTTTGCGCAGGCAACGGGGTGTTGCACGCATCGGAGTCACATAGCCTTGTAAAGATTAACATAACCATGTAAAATATAGTATAGAAAGGGGGTGGGAAAGGGAAGTGAAGATGAGGAGCATAGATGTGAGGCTGAGGAGGAGAGAAAGAAGGAATCGAGAGAGTAAAGCATATATCATAGATAGAAAGGGAAGAAAGACAGAAAGAGAAAGAACCGAAGATAGAGAGAGAAGGAAGTAAAGAGAGCGATAGAAAGAGATGAAAAAAAAGAGGAAGCGAGAAATAGAGACAGAAAGAAATAGAAGAAAGATACAAAGATATAAAGAGGGAGAAAAATTACAGAAAGAAATAGATCGAGAAAGGAAGAAATAGATAGAAAAAAGGAAAAAAAACGAGATAAAAGGAACAGAGAGGAAGAGAAAAAAGAAAGAAAGAAAAGAAAAAAATAAGCAGAAACAAGGTGGCCGTACAGCTCCGCCGTTCCTTCAGGCTTGGTACCACTAGTGCGAAGCTTTCTTATTTTAGTTTTCCTTTTCTGTGAGCCAGTCTCCATAGCAACTAAGGGCTGTTCTCGAGTTTGGAGACAGCGTGGAAAACATTTAGTTGGCATTCGAGAATCGTCAAACCCCTTTGTAAGGTCGCCAGGGAAGGGAGCGCTTTTGTGATTTTGTTTGTGTTCTTTATTTCTTTTGTCTGCTGCGTATTTGGGCGGTTCTGCTACGTGTCCCCGAGACCTTGTAGACATGTGGAAAAGGGAGTGTGACCGTTGGGGACTCAAACCACAGGGGCCCAGGCGCCTGCGCATGGTTCCGCGAAGTCTTCCGAGGGCGTTTGAAGGCCAACGTGAGAAGTGTCATGTGTGTTGCACTTGTAATCGGCGAGCACCGATGTTGCAGTTAGACATGTCTGGAGTATCCCCGGTACTCTCTAAAAATTTGTCTAGCAGCGTTTCTTTAGATTATTTTTATTTTCATATAACCTGTTGTGGCGATGTTCAAATTCGTATAATATACGTAGTTTGATGTGATCTTTATTCTGCTCATGTGCACTTAATTTTGACTCGGGACTTGTCGGACACTATATCTGAACCCACATGTGCCCAAAGTCCGAAAAAATGACAAAACAGATATATTTTTCGGAAAACTGTATTTCTACCCTCAAAAGAAAGCACAAGTTCTTTATTTACTGCCAGGTACTGCTTTTCAAGCCGGCCTATACATATAGGACACTGGGCATTAGGGGTGCTATGTGCGGGTGTGGTATGCCTCGAAACGTTTCACGTGCACACCGACATTGCTCGTGTTCCTCTCCATGACGTCTTTCATACAAAGCACGCGTTTGCCCGGAAAAAGCGGTCGACACGTGGCAGCATGAAAAGCAAGCAATGTAATGGGCGCTTTGTATAAGGTGGGCCCTTAAAACACCCACACGTTGCGCAATTTACATGTTTCGTCGCCTGGCGTGATTCTACGCTTATGCCATGCAATATTACATGCTTTATGGAGATGCTTTCCACTATACATGTATACATAATATTCATATATTGTTTTTTTCCCGAAGCAGTTTCAAGCAATGTGGGCTCTCTGATAGAACACCTGCTTACCACGCCCAGACGGCCTAGGTTAGATCCTCACTGGAACCGAATACTTTTATTATTTATTTCAATTCCATCTTTCTCGATTTTTCGGTCGTGGACAGGATGATGACTTTTCGCTCACAACCAACGACGTCGACGTCGATGCCGACGCCGACAACGGAATTTCTGCGAAACGAGTCATGAACGCTATCGCGTTAAAAAGAACGTTCAGAGATTGAAGTGAAAACTGAATACACTCTTTCATATCACGCGTACAACTGTCATGCGCGCACAGAAGATTCGTAGTGCCTCTGTGTCATATGCCAGAAGAAAAAGGCGACGACGACTGTGGTCTTGTGCAAAAACCTGTGAGCGTGGCGAATGTCAAAGACAGGCAAAACAAGAAAAGGCGTGTCTGTGGGAGAAGAAAAAGAGTGAGCAGACGGTCATAAAGGCAATCATCATCATCGGTTTTGGGCGTTCGACGTCGTCGGATGACCGGTCCCGAGTGTCGACAATCTGGGACGCGTTCCACGAGTTGGAGCTACAGGCTTCACTTGGCCGATGATGTCCTGTGCCTCCAACGCTTCGCATCCGCAAGCCTCAAGCTACCTCGGAAGTCTTTGAGAGCCAGTTCCATCCTCTCTGAAGCTCTCCTCACACCGCTCAGTACCTCGCCATTTCACCGTGTCTCTTCACGATGCCTCGCTCAAGTCGATGGACAGTCAAGTGGGCAATCCTGTGTGAGCCGAGAGTATATGCCTGTTTTGCTTTAAGGGACGCTCATTAGCTAGCTCTTGCTATTTCTATATTTGTATAGTTTATTTTAGTGAGTTTTCTTCCTGTGTGCATAAAGTGGCATATCGATAGCAGTAAGCAGCCTCGTCGGTAGGTAGGGCCGTCAGCATTCCTATCCTAAAGAATTTTAAGAACCCCAGCGTTCTCATTACAAGAACATATTGCATAACATTTGTTGCAATAAAAAAAAACAACACAAAACAAGTATTTACGCAACATCCTTTATGATAAGGCGTGATTAGGGAGCCTTCATGTGCGCGCCTCCGTGCCACGGAGGTACGGAGGCGCGCACATGAAGGCTCTTTAGGCGTGATAAGCAGGCAGCGCTCCCAACTGTTGCGCCAGCTACCGCGGTCATAGACGTGAAGCAAGGGAGGGGGGGAAAGCCCCCCCCCCCCCGCCTAGTCAGCTAAGAGGGGGGGAGACGCAAAGCCTGCATCATAAATTGACTTACTAGGGAGGGGGGGCGCTGCCATGAACCTTCACCCGCCTCCGACACTGCGCACGCCTATGACCGCGGCCAGGCCTGTAGCCAGGGGGGTCTCCCGAAATTTTTTATGACACATGGTGTTTGAACGAAAATAAATAATTAAAATAGGCGTTTTTCTCAAAGAGTCAATACTTTCAGCAAGTGCCCCCCCCCCCCTTAAAAAAATTCCTGGCTACGGGCGTGGCTGCGGCTGCTACTGTTTGCAAAGTGCGAAGTGATGCAACCAGTCCTTCTTGCTTAAAAAATTGGGCAGATCCCATGTACCGTGGGAGTCGATGTTATGCGAAGCATGCGGCGAGTACGTGACTTTGGCGTAACTTTTTTACTGAGCGACACGTTACACAATGATGCTAAAGATTTCTATAAATTTTATACGCACACATATATGTGTTGAACAGCCGCATATGTGTTATATATGCGGCATATGTGTTATATATAACCGTAAACAACTGGTTATATACCAGTTGTTTACATTTGGGTAACGCTGCCAATGGCAACGTCGGTATTACCAACACCAGAAGCGGTAAGCTAATATGTAGTGCTTATAAGTGTCCCGAGAACGCATGCACGTTTCACGAACCCGTCTGCATGTGTGCAAGAAGCTCTTGACAGTTCTTGAACAAGGGCATTATCACCGTGATCAGTGAGCACCAGCAGCTGGTCATGACATGTTATAGGATCCGGTCGTGATCGTGGTGACGAGGGGTCCATGTGTAGTGAAGTATGTGGTATAGTAGAGCTGTTGGAATTCGTTTATGCCTCGGTCATTTCGTCGACAAATTGTCTGTCGACAGAGTCGGCGACAAGTCGGAACCTAAAGCCACCCATCTTGTTGGGGAGGTATAGGCCGTCGAGGCTGGTAGACCTGGATAGTGCTACCTAGACAAACATCAGTGGATGGTGTTTGTCGTATGGGTAGACTACCTGGGCGTATGTGGCCTACGTAGCCTAGTCTACAAAGCGGCTGTCAATCAATCTGGCATCATCCTCGGTCAGCATGAGGCCATCGCCCAGCGTCGTAAGAAATGAAGAGGACACTGCGTCGCTCTGGTGGACGAAGTGCATTTTACGGTGCGGTATGTGGATATCATATGTAACTTTCAATAATATATTTCTTCGGGGTCGAGCAATGCTTCAATATAGCTTGCTGAATCATAGGAATACAAACGTAATGTTTATTAGACTGCTATAAATGCGGAGCCAACACTGGAACTACAGATGTTAATCTGTATCGTAGAAGTACACATCGTAGGAGTATCATGTAGTGTTTATTGCTTTCTTGTAAAATTAGATAGCCAGCACCACAAGCACAATTGACGTTGCTCCGATATTACGCCTGCGTAGGCTGTTTTAGTGGCGTAGCTCCTCTTAGTCACCTTGTCGTCTCCGTTGTCCGGCGTAAACGGCAGTATCTCTGTCCGGCGTAAACGGCAGATGGCGCTGTCTCATAGAAGTACATACAAACTGCAGTTCAGGGACGATATTCTAGATGGCACTGTACACAATCTGTGTCGTCATCACCATTTCTCGTCTCATTTCCTAGATGGCGTTGGTCCAATAGAATTGTGTGCAATATGGCGCTTCTGTGAATCGACACTAGATGGCGCTACAAGTGCCGCTGCTCTCCGATTGGCTGCTGCGCGGGCTGCGCGGGGATGCGCGGGGAGCGAGCGCCTCTCTCATTCTCTTGGATCGTCGCCGTACGTGTCGGATCGTTGGTGGAGCATGAACGATGCGCAGCGGCGGGCGCTCGCTTGGCGGCAGCCAGGCGCATCCTAGATGGTGCGCGCCAAGGACGCCGCTGCGACACGGGCTCAACGAGAAGCCGATCCCGAGACCATGATTGCTTCAGGAGCTTCGCCCAAGCTCTTCATCATTCACCCGTGGATATGCTGTAATTTTTTCCAAACGACTTTATAGATCTGGCGCGGCTCTGTGGTAGAATACCTGATTACCACGCAGAATGCTTGGGTTCGATTCCTGCTGGGATCCTAATTTTCATTCTTCCCATTCGTTGAGTCAACGCTGCCGATGTTGGTTTTCCTTAACGCTCTAGCATTTAAGTTACCAATGTCTGTTGTCGCCGTTCCTGGGTAGAGATAAACTGTCAATCACCTGTGGCGCATACCCGTACACCGCGGCCCGTGGTAAACGGGTATGTGCCACACGTGTCTAGTGGAAAGGGTTTGACGACGTACGCGGCAGGATTTTAACGTTATTCATGCCATGACCCGGCAATCATATTCGTCAAATCATCTTACCCTCCCATACCAATTTTGGTCTACACCAAGTTAAGGAGGCGATCATGAGAGCACCCAGACGTAGGCGGCTAGATAGATAGATAGATAGATAGATAGATAGATAGATAGATAGATAGATAGATAGATAGATAGATAGATAGAAACGCTCAAAGTGCCAGAGGTTCGCTAAGAAATGCTTCGCATTTAAAAACCGAACCATATGTAAAAACACAAGCGGTTATTGTCGGCGACTTCGACAATAACCCGTCGCATGTTTAAGGCAACTTTGGACTCGCATGCAACCGTGAATAACTAACCAACCACATTGTGCATATCCTGTCTGGATTTCGTATTGGCCGCGAATGTAGGGAAAGTTGTCCCAGAAGCAATCATGGCATACAATAGTGACCACAAAGCGATTGTTACTGCCAATATACAATAACTGGAGGCTGGGCCAGTTGGTGACAGTTCTTAAACGTAAGGAAACAAAGCGCAACCACGACGTGGACCAGGAGAAAAGAGGGACAAGCCACAGCGCTGACTCGCAACTGAATATTTATTGGAAGCACATGAGAGAAACTATTACCACTATCCTCACATCATAACAGTCTACTTTAAAAGAAAAAAAAACGGCAAACCAGTTGACATCCCCCGCCACGGTGGTCTAGTGGTTATGGCGCTCGACTGCTGACCCGAAGGTCGCGGGATAGAATCCCGGCCGCGGCGGCTGCATTTTCGATGGAGGCGAAAATGTTTGAGGCCCGTGTACTTAGATTTAGGTGCACGTTAAAGAACCCCAGGTGGTCGAAATTTCCGGAGCCCTCCACTACGGCGTCTCTCATAATCATATCGTGGTTTTGGGACGTTAAACCCCAGATATTATTATTAAACCAGTTGACATCTTAAATACGGAAATAAAACGCAAGGAAACCACGTGCGCACTCCAAGAAAAGGAATATTAAAAAACTCTGGTACCTAAAAATGCGAACTCGCTATCACGTACCTCGGTATTCGCTCCTCTGCGTTTCCGCAGTCCGAAGTAGCAACTGCAAATACTGCCCGGAGAGTGCTAACACCCTTTACCACATGGTATGGGGATGCCGAAACAACCCAAGTATCGCACCCATAGACGAACAGAGCATCCAAGAAAATCCGGAAGGCCAGTGGGAGGCGTTGCTGATGTCACCAAACCCTGAGGGCCAGCTCCGACTGGTGGACAGGGCTCTGGCATCAGCTGCAAGCCATGACTACCTGGAATAAGGAAGTCACCCACCTCTGGGCGAAGAGAATGCGCGCCTGGTCAGACAATGAAGTTTAATTCTCTCTCTCGCTATCACGTAGTGCAATAGAAGGTACGCTGATATATTTTTCGCCCCTTTTTCTGGTGTTATAAGCCTCAATTATTTCCCTCATCATTTGAGCTCGGTGTGTCGATAGAACCTGAGCTATATAAAACATAGGTGAGCAATGGCACTGCACAACGTATCAGGACACATGCCAGTGCGCATTCTCCTGTCACGAACACCTGTGTTCCAACAACCTGATGTTGATGCATCTACTTGTTTCGCCTATGTAAAGTCGACCACATGCAAACGGCAAGAGGTACGCGAGACCTCTTCTGCACTGCACAAAAGGAGTCACGTACCTGACCCCGCAGTCTTTTTTGGCGACTCCTGATACGCGCGTTTTGAGTTTTCGCTCTGCGATCCCCCAGACCCTACTCAACCAATTAGGCGCCGAAAGAAACACGCTAAGTCTAAACCGGCTGGCAACATTCGACACACCGAGCTCAAATGACGAGAGAAATAATTGAAGCTTATAACATCAGAAAAAAGGGGCGAACAACGTATCAGCGTACCTTCCGCTGCCCTACATGACAGCGTGTTCGCTTTTTTAGATACTAGAGTTTCTTAATATTCCTTTTCGTGAAGTGTGCACGTAGTATTCTTTGCGTTTGATTTTCGTATTTAAAATGTCAGCTGGTTTGCCGTTTCTTGCTTCGAAGTGGTCACATGGGTATGATGTCAGTGTGATGATGTGAGGGGTAGTAGTAATCGCTTCTGTTATGTGCGTGCAATAAACATTCAGTTGCGAGTCAGCGCTGTGGTTTGTCCCTCTTTTCTCTTTGGCCGCGTCGTGGTTGTGCTTTGTTTCACTATGTTCAAGACGTTGCTGCCAAGACGCCAAAGCAACAAAACATAGTCTAACCAATGAGCATTTGCAGTAGCAGTTATCAGCAGCATCGCGGGGCATCCACTTTCGCGGGACCAGAATGGCACTCACTTATTCGTAATTAAATAAAAAAAACATTCAGAGAAAAGATGGAGGTGAAAGTTTCATTTATGAATATTGCGTGAAACTTGAGCGCGTGATTGAAAGCTTGACGTCATAGTTGTTTTTCGTATTTTGGCCACATTGACTGAATACAGTTTCCTAAAACCTGTTGCGTTAAGTCTTCTACTCCCTGAGAGCAAAATATAATTCGTTTCCACCGATAAAGAATTACGTATGCCCCAAGAGAGGCCGTCAATATCTATGACGCCTCGGATAGCTCGTAGGGCAAGTTCAACGCAAGCTCGCCTCAGTATTTTTTACACCTTCTCTTCTTTACTAAATATCTCGAGGCAAGATTGGTGCATTTCTTATTGCCAAAGTTGAGTTCACTAGTATGAGCCACCTGATTTTTTTATTGCGAGAGCAATTATACTCACACCCCAGACGCATTTTTGCCGCTGCCGTCATGTTCCGTAAAAAGTCCAATTTGATACCATCGCCCCTAGCGCAGTATGTTCTATGTGCGATTCCAAGCTTGTGAAGGCAGCGGACGGGTGCGACTGAAGCAGAGATGAAGCGAGCTGGCCAGCACCGGTCGGGCGAAGGAGCATGAAGGGGTGCCTTTGGGGGAAGGGGGCGGCGTCTCTGAAGCAGCAACTGCGAACTCCTATCAAAAGGGCGCGCTCTTTTGATAGACATTCGTAGACGTGCTGAATGTGCTCCTACCCGATTGCTTCGCCTTGATGCGACAGGCAGCACGAAAAAACGCCAGGCCTGCGCGGCACAGTAGTGGTGCAGAACTATCGGTGAATTGACTATCGATAGCATCGATAGCTTTTTTTTAACAATGGATAGTGTAAACAAACTATCGATAGTACTACTATCGACAAACCATCCACAGTGCAATCGGTAGTACCATCGTTAATATTACTAGCGATATTACTGCCGCGCGTGTTTATTGCTTAATAAAGTTTTTTTTCCGTCTTGTTTATTGCTTTGTTTTGATGTATTCGGGTTTCAGCCACAAAGAACGTTAGCAACGCTCGGCATACGCTGCAATGTTTGAGAAGCTTTGCAATTGTTTCAGATCATTCTGTTAGGATTACTACGCGACTGATGTATAAAAGACGGCGCGTTCCACCGATGATCAGATCACTCGACGGCCGATGACAGTTCGTAACGCTATTAGTGCACAGTGTGTATCGCTTGAATTTTGAGTTTTGATTTTTCTGGCCACAAGCTCGACCATATAAACACTCTGTATTTCCCACTCTTGCTGCAGCATTCTTCACCACCACAACCACGTGACAATACTATCGATAGTGGTGCGAATAACGCTGTTTCTGGCCGGCCATATTGCAAAAATATTTGCGATAGCCTACTATCAGCTTCGCTTAATTTATGAGCAATTCTTGGCGAGAGAAATAAATTATTTCCGCAGTGAAAATGGCGGAATATGTCCATGAATAAATTCATATCCAAAAGCAACCAGATACACCTTAAAATTAACAAACTTAGTTCTTCATCTTTTTATTTTGAAATCATAACATGCACTATAAATTTGAAGTCGGGCAGTTCCGCCACATGTAACGGCTTCCTCTCCGCCACAGCTTAACACTTTGACTTTATGATCGTGCGTCAGCAAATCACTCTGGTGGAGAACACAAGCATGTAAATGTTCTTGCTCTTCCGCCGGCTCCTCCGGCTGCACGACGTGCCACGCGCGCGGGGAACCAAGTTTATTCTACAATGAATTCGTGCTGCTGATTTTATACTACTGATAGTACCATCGAGTTTACTATCCATGGCGCTATCGATAGCATTTTTACTATCGATAGTTTGATAGCGACTCAGCTATTGACAGTATCTGTAGTACCATCGATAGTTCTGCATCACTACGGCACAGTCACAACAAAAGCTGGATGAGCGGCCTTTCTAGAGCCCGTTCTATCCTCTTATGGGGCAACTATTACAACTAGGGTTGCAAGGCACCCACTACGCCATATACGTTCATAATCATAGGAAGTAGGGAACTACACACTATGCCATTAATCGTCATTCTGCGGAGAAGCAAGGTACCCGATACCCATCTGTGAGGTTTTGTGTGCACTTTGTTGATGCAGTGCCTGAAGACGACGAAGATGCACGGCTGAGCCATTTTTAATGGGAAGGAAGCTCTAAACCACGTGCTCGTTACGCAATTCGGACTGTGTGACGCCTGGTTGTTCTTTTTTTATTAGATTTTTACCACACTATACGTTTTACATACGTTAACGTGGTTTCTTGTTCGACAGCTCGCGCTACTGCACAACAACGAAGCCTCTATAGAATCTTCTGGGACGGAGTTCCAGGCACCGGCCTGGCTGTGTGGTAGAGTGCCACGCGGAGGGCCTGGGTTCGCATCGCGCTCGATCGCAGATATATTTTTTTTTTGTTCTCATTATGCGCGATAGCAGTTACGGACACCGGCGGTGGCGGCGGCGGCGGAAAAGTGCACCACCGAAATTGTCTGTTGAGATCTGATAAGAGTTTTCTCTGTAAAATGCTTCGCGCGCTACAGCGGCCGTGTTCCCTGACGCCAGCGTTTGGTAGAGTTGCGCGAGATCGCATCCTAACGGAGTTAGCTGCTAGCCTTACTTCGTATCCCAATTAAAATTCCAATTCGTATTGCAATAATACAATTTGTTGCTATCACATTCATTATTTCACCCTTGCGGCGAAACTGTGAGCTTTTTTAATGCACGTTTAAGGTCCACCTAAGTTCGCCGAAAAGTAAATGCCTTTTTACACCTCCATTGCTCGGTTCCTCTAGATACCTTGGTTCGAACTCTTAACATTCTGAAGTCATGTCGACTGTTTGCATCGTCATCCCCACTTTTTGCCGAATATAATGCCCGTACAGATCGAGACAATGAGAAATTCATGGCTGGGTCCGTCTTAAAGAAGGAAACATCATGTTCACTATCTAGTATGAAGCGTGAAAATGTGTGTCCGTTTACGGATCTTAACCTATATGGCTACATTCAATTTGTTTTTTTACCACACTGAAACATTTGATGGTTGGTTTAATTGATGTCACGTGAAAAAGCGTATTATGCTCTAAGGGGCGCCGTAGTGGAGGGCTCTAGATAACTTAAAAGCGAATGAATGCGAGCCAGTTGGTACGTATCCATAGTTAAAAACAGCGTGTAGTAGACGCGGACAAGAATGCACACCGGACTACACTCTTAATCAAATCCTGGCTAACGCATGCCCTGTAGGCGGGACGCTTCAAAACTCAGGAAAACTCCCGGCTATAGTAGGCTTTCTAAAAGGAATTAGCCGTGACAAGTGTATATAAAAAACGTGGACGCTTCACCGCCGCCTTATAGACGGCCTGCAGTATTAGTCGCGCGTCGGTGTGGGCCGCGTAAGTGAGAATCCTGGCTACAGATCAGCGTATGCTCCCGCGTGTTATAACTTGTCGGCGCAAGCGTCGGTGTATACGCATGCGCCGACAGCGTCAGCCGCAAAGGCGAGCTATGCTGCGAGGAGGTATACGCATGGAGCTAACTACGCACTCTCTCTTGCGTGCGTGAGAGAGAATAGGGGCTGCAACATTCTCCATTGCACTCCGCTTCTGCTGTTTTTGCGCAGAGAAAAGAAAGGAAGGAGGTAAAAGTGAGAGTTCGAAGATATTGTGCGACGGGAAGGGGGTTGCGTTTTTGGCGCGAGTGGTTAGTTTTAGCGCGTTCCACGACAGCGGCGGATGTTTAATAGGTTGGTGTGGTTTGTTGAGCGTGCCGCGTGAGCCGGTACTCGGCCGCCATGGAAAAAATTCTCTTATCTCAATATTAAGGGGGTGTTGCGATGACATAGCGACATCCCCTTACACGTGCCAAGGCTACACGCAAGCAGTTGACGCAGGATTACACGACGCTTTCGCGCCATTTCTGTCTCGCTGGTGCGCACACTGCGGACACAGCCCGGCGCATCGTACCCGCCTGGGTGAGTGTTCTTTTTTCTTCACATATATGCTCGTGCTGTTAGCGTTCACATTGTTGCATGCTTGCGCTGATATATATGAATGATGGTATTGAGCTGCCAGAATATTCTATTGCCGTCTTTTGAAATAACTATACGAGTATGCGTACAAGTAACTATACGAGTATATGAGTACTTATCTTTGTTGTAATCGTGATCCGTCTCTATAGTCGCGCACGTGTTGTCGTGCTGATCGAATTTATTGTGAACTCTTGTAGAGTTCAGAGGCTTTCGTCGCTCTTGGCAGGTGTCACTGAGATAATCAATTCGTGTTGCTTGACAAGCTGTGTAATTTTAGCTCTCGCATGGCTTCTTATCTTTCGGCTAGTAACTGCCCTCTGCATTTATGGTCAATGATACAATGCGGCAATCAAAGGAAGCATATTTTTGCTAGCAGTTGAATGATGATAGGACGTCCTTTCATGGTAGGTCGTTATACTTCGCATTTACATTTCTTTTTTTTTACCTTTGGGAAGCGGAAAAGTTTTCCCCCAATCAAAAAGTAATAAAAATGCACTTACGAGTACCGAAGCCGTCAGCGCCGTTTCATTGGATCAGGCGCTCACAGATACGACTAGCGGCATCTCTTGTTTTTAGGAGGAAAAATCTGCAATTTGACTTTCTGAATAGCGACAGTCTTTAAAACGCGTTTTTCTGGCTAATTTCTAACAAGTCTTAAAGCCAGCCTCATTCATGCTCATGAATACATTTGCGTATTTACTCTGCCACTTCAGTGATTTCTGTGGTTTCGGCTCACATTTGCCCATTGGTCTAATGCAGTGCCATGTGAAGTGTGGACAAGTACATCAGTGCATCATGCACCAGCTGTGGTGCCTGTGCAAATTGCTGATCTCGATGAAGGTAAAGTAATGCGTCATATGTAATTTAGACGTTATCTAGTTGATGGCATTTTTGTTCTCTCATCCATCATTTCATGCGATGCAACAGCGATATATAACCGTGGTTGTATAAAAGTATTGTTGTTTTCGTTGGCAGCTTATTATTAATGTTGGATTGCTCATTGTTAATGTTATTACAGAGAAGTGAAGTGCGTACAGCAGTCGTAATAAGGGATATAATTCTCGTTCATCCTCGTGTTAGTATACACAGAATTTGAATACGTTTGGAGGTGACAAAACCTTCTGACACAAGAGCCAGGCGCACAGTTTTATCGAGCAACTGGCCAGGAGCTCATACCTTGCAGGGTCTCCAGCAGCAGCAGCAGCAACACCGGCCGTGGTGTTGTTTACAATGCCGTAACTGAGCATACGATCTTTCTTCTTGTGTTTTTTATTCATTTTCTCTTTTTTGCGTTTCACTCCCATCTAAAAATCTTATTTACTTAACGAATGAATCGTGAGTCTACTGTAAAACTGCTTTCCTTGTACGTGATTCTCATCAAATTACGACTGTGCTATGGTTTTCACTTGCAGCCGACATTCGAAACAGAGCTTCACTTCTAAAAAAACTGGAAGTTTCATGGAGAAGCTCAACAAAGTCACTCATCAGACGTTCAATGCCCGCATGTATTTATTTCATGGAGGTCGACGAGTATTTCTGAGGAACTAATGTTAAGCTTTCTTTCATAACTGTGGTAAGTTTATGGTTAAAATACTATAAGAAAGCTTCATTGGCAGCTTCTGAAAACACTTTGGTAATTTCCAACTTCTGTGACACTATCTATTTAAACAAAATTCGACAAGGTGTACAACAGAATGAGAACAACCGCTTCCCAAGTAGAAGTTTTTTTGTGATGGGCGAAAAGGGCAGGTGATCTAAGAACATAACGTCGAATGTGTCTTCTTGCTTTGTTTTTTTTCGTTAGGATGACATGCCAGCAGCCCGCCCATCGCCTGACCCCGGAGTTTTGGAGGGAGTACGACAACAAGCCTTTCTACTGCGATCAAGTGCAAGAGAATTTGAAACGTTCGGTTGGCACAGTTCTAGATAAATTTGTGCTTGATGATGTACGATACGATTATTTTGTGCTTGACAATGTACTATATTAAGGTCCTCATGTACCCAACTGGGTATGCTCAATGCTTCGTCTTGTGCAGAGTGCAATGAGAAATACCCAGTTGTTTCCCAGGTGTTTTGCCGTTGGGAAGCTGCTGAAGCAACATTGAAATGATCGAAAGAAATGATCAAAAGCACCAGAATATCGGATGTCACGTTTATCGTTTCCATCAGCGCTGAGCATTGCTTGTTTCCAGCAGCGCTGAGTATTTTTTTACAATAAATACTTATTTTTACACGTGAGTAGTACCTGTTTCTCGCATGCTTATACACGCTAGACACAGCAGGTACTGTTGAACTATGAAGCTGATAGGGCCAGTCAAGTCATTCTCAACGGAAATGATTCCGCTGAACGATACATTTACGAGGAACATGGTGCATCCATGCTTTAACCGCCGTTACTGAAAAAAAAAAAGAATGCGAAGTTTTATACGTATGTCTAAACACACTTCATGCTTATAGTTTCCAAGTTACTTGTAGTGGTTACACTAGGTAACCATCAAGGGGAAAGTGAGCGTAAAAACTCTCCTATGTGATGTAGTCGGTTCACGTTAAAAAAATCCCAAGTGGTTAAAATTAGGCACTATTAAAACTCGGTACCCAGAGCTTCGTGTGCACAGTTTCTTGTGTTTGTTGCCACTGCGCATCTGTCAAAGACTAGACACTGGTATACGCACGTTACTTTCCGAATACGGTATAGCGTACGTGCCCAGCCAACGCAACGTCTGCGTACACAATTCTAAAACTCCATTAGCCAACAATCAACCACTACACGGCGTGCCATTTGACGTCAAGGGAGTCCGCATTAGGGATACCGCAACCTGACTGCTTTCTTGGTTCTTGTGCATGCCACAAACACACAAAAAATAGTAATGAAGACGCTGGATAGGATCAATGCGGGATTAGTGAAGAGACCTTCGCCCTCAAGTGGACATAAAATACGTTGGTAATGATGAAAAACAAAATGCTTCCTTGGACAAATGCTCGAATCGTTTGCCGTGAAATGTATATATCTAATTTAATGTTCTACTATTACTAACCGCATGCTGTCGAAATCAAATGCAGGCTGTAGAGCTTCCACGAGGTGTTCTAGATTTCGCAATACCATTCACTCTTTTCTCCTAAATCCATGTTAAGCAGTGACTAAGTCTGGAAAACAATATTTGCATACTTAAATTACCGTCCTCTGGAACGTACATATGTGACAGCGCGAAGTGCGTACGCCGGTGGGTGTACCTCGTAGTAACATCGCTCCATTGGCCTAAAAAGTTCAGAAATTGTCAAACACCCTCATGTTCGACAAATGGCCACTCTACGTGAACTTTCTTGGGATAATATATCATAGTTTAGCAGTTTAAGTTCCTCGTGACGACTGCCAAACTGAGGCGAAACCGCTTTGTATGTGCGCAATAAAAAAAATTTAAAATCCAGCTTGCACCAAAAGTTGCATCCTTCATAGACCATACGTTGTCTTTTAGCATCTGCGCATAGCTCTGCAACACTAGAACCTATTACTCGATGGTGTCAAATTCATTTTCTATTAATGCACCACTATACTACGTTCTGGATTTCTGGTGGGCGCAACACCTCTCAGTAATCCGCACATAAAAAAAATTAAGTGCGTGTACACGTAGAAAACCCCAGAAGGCTATCCCATGCACTCTATAGCACAACAAACTAACAGTCGCGTGTACACTTAAAAAACCCAAGAAGGCTATCCCATGCACTCTATAGCACAACAAACTAACAGTCGCGTGCGCATGCAAATGCAGCTGTGTGGATGTAGCTCGCCAATTTTGCGTGTACCGCCGTATTAATCGCTGCGAAATATGCCAAAAATTTATTGAAAGGTGAAACTTGTATAGAGTTAGGCACTGCATGCCCATGAAGGTGCCTTTCGCACAAATACTGCGTATAGTACATTGCATGGACTCGCGCTTCCAGAAAATATTCCAGTAAACTTATGTGAAAAATATTGTATCATCCAGTGTGACTTTAGCGAATTCTCCGCTTTGAGACGAGTATGAGGTGATTTAACTTGCGCGGCGGGACCGCTATACCCGCATGAATCGAGATGTTCTAAAAAATATGGCCACTGATGGAGTCGTAACAGAACGTCGCAAATATTTCGGCGATAACCACTGCCGGATATAAGATCCTGTTCATGTTAGCAGCCAATTCCCGCCTGCGCACTGCGTGTCAGACAACGGCGAATGCCGAGCCGCCATGTCTTTGGCGTGGACAGCCCACTTCACGAGTCACGTCTGTCGCGCGAGTGTCGTCCAAAGTAAGCGCATGTGAGAGGCATTTCTTCCGCGGCGCAGTCCGCCGAGCGACCGCGAAGCTGCATGCAGTCAGCTCTACCTCCTCGCTTCCATGGTCGACCGAAACGTGGGCCGCACTTTCTGTTGAAGCAAAAATAATATCTTCGGGAATAGTGTCATTCGTTTCAGGGGAAGCGACGTGCACTATCCAACGTTTAGAACCAAGATGAGTTCCTTTACAAGTGAAGTTCATCTGCAGTGCCTGCGCGGCACACCGCACCTGCTCGAGCGTGTTCGCATATTATACATACTGCCGACAATACCACGGTTATCAGCGCATGTTCATCTCAGTGTGCAATTATTACGCGGAGAGGGTCGAGCCAACAACGGTAAGAAGTAAAAGATCCTGGCATATGAGCGTGAGCGCTTTGTTCTGAAACACCGTCGACTACGGCTTCGAAATAAACTGAATAGGCTTAGTGACGATATCGGCTACCGGCCCGGTAACCATCGGCGGTGAAGCGGCCAGCGACGTTACTTAGAACACGGCTAATCTCCGTCGTTGCTACGTCGTTGCTACGGCTACGTCGCTGTGCGGTTGGCACGGATGGATTCCGAGCTCACGTCCCACGGCAAGCGAATCTTGACGTTGAAAACTCGTTCAATCCACGAAAGCCAACAGGCTGGCGGCTTACGTGAACAGAACTGGGGTATTACGAACGCTAAGATTCCTTAAATGTCACTGAGGTGCCAGTGCCAAATATATGCGGAACAGTTTTATCTTTTATACCAAGCACGCAAATTCGCTTCAAGTATCCTCCGAACAATAACTTGAGTGACCCGGTATATATTTTCACGAATGTCATTTAAAAAATGTGTCCTTACGTATCAGTGAACGCTGCATGTATAATAACGATCTCCACTGCACTAATACGCCAGTGTGTAGCGACCTATTGGTACATATAAACCCCCGTTCTTTTACAACGCTGTCGCCGCGGCGTGATGTGGTGTAGTGGTTAGCGTAAGCGCCTGCTGATCGAGTGTTCGCGAGTTCGAATCCGCGAGTGTTTGTTGTGAATTTTTCTGTGGTTTACTTCTGAGTGTAATATGTGTATATGGATTATGTATGTCATAAAATATGTGTCTAAGCCTCCAAATCCCCGATTAGAGCTTAAAAGGTGGCTTAAAATCAATTTTTGTTTCGCCGCTTCATACACCGCCTATAGCTAGGATGTGCCGTAGTTGGGACACACCGTAGCTAGGCTCACGCGGAGCGAGGAGATCTCCATAGCCGGCCTTTCGTAACTAGCCGGGATTCGAGACGAAAAATCTCCGGCCTATTTGAGTCCCGCCTATGATACGAGCCGCTGAGAAAACTACTACGCCGCGGGACGGCTACGGGCGCCGCCGGCTACAGGTTGTGCCGGCTAAACAAACAGTCTATAGGCGTTAGATTTTTCGTCTCGTTTCCGGGCTATAAACTGCAACTTTAAGCAGGACATGATTAAGAGTGTAGCGCTTACTGCCAACTGCTGGTTTATTGTAAAAACGCGCAAATAAACACTGAAACGCGACCGCACGTGAAGTTTATGAGGCTTTCGCGATGAAATGTAAAAATGAAGCATGTGTTAGCGCGCCCTCCATTAGTCTGACAGACAAGGAGCGTTGCTATCTCCGTAACTAATTACTTATGACTAAACAATAATGTTCAACTGGACGCATGCGCCGCTAGTAGCTCTGATATGTTCCCCCTCCCCGATTTTTTTTCCGTTTCACTTATAGACTATGTTGCGTAAGGCATATGGGCGCCGCCATAATGGGCTGTTAAACGATTGTTTTCTTATTTTCGTATATCGGACGCGAACTGATAAAGTCAGGAAACGCCGAATGCATCAACCCAACAGTTTGAGTTGATCAACCCAATACGCTCATCGTAACACTGTTCGCTTAGTTGTTCAAGATAAAACACGGCAAGGTTAACAGCTCAGCACGGCGGCACCGAAACCCGTCCGTAAAATAGTCTATATTTGCGCGTTTTTACAATAAACCAGCAGTTGGCAATCAGCGCTAGTCCTGTGTGCATTCTTGTCCGCGTCTACTTCACGCTGTTTTTAACTATGGCTCTGGATAACTTCGACCACCAAGGTGCTCTTTAACGCACACTGGCCTCTCACAGTACACTGGCCTACAGCACTTCGCCTCCATCGAAATGCGACGACCAAGGCAGGCATTGAGCCCGCGTCTGTGGGGTCAATACCCGAGCACTGTAGCCACTAATCCACCGCAGCGGCCTAGGAAGGAAGGAAGGAAGAAACAAGCGGAAAGACAGGGAGGTTAGCCAGTTCTTAGACTGGCTGGTTACCCTGTGCTGGGGGAAGGGGTAAGGGGGATAAAATATGATATAAAAGAGATGTTACAAAAAGAGCAGCAAGAAAAGAAAAAAAAGGAAAGGAGAATACGACGCTGCCTAAACTTTGTCTCTCGGGCCTAAGTTGTGCGATTTGTACCCAGCTCTTTTCCGGAAAATAGAGTGTGAATTTATCTTGTACTTATATTAGCATTCTTGTTGGCGAAAAAAAAAGGGGGGGGGGAGTAAATTTTTATTTGCGTCGCCCCGGCGTCCCTGTCCTCAATTATGTGTCCTTGTAGTGTCTTGAATTTTAACGGTTTCGACTGTGAATTCTGAAGTGCGGGACCTTTGTGAATAAACGCAGTAAATTTGTTCGGCTTCGTTTGCGTGTGCGTGTGTTTGGGGAGGGGGGCGATGAAAACGGCCTTCGCAAAAAGGGTTTTCTACGCATAGGAATAATAGAAACGCTTGAGCATTTTCGAATATTTCTTGACTCGCTAAGCTGCCTTTAGCAAACAAGCGATACTCGGCACGTCTATCGCGTATATTCACAACGAATGACAGAAAAGCAAACACGTCCTTCTCGACGTTATTTCCGCCACGTTGCGCTTCTATTGTCGAGGACGCTCTTTTGTGCGGTAGTGAAAGGATGGCCCGAGAGGTTCTCTTCTACGTTTTTGCGCTATTGTTACGTTATCTTCATGGCGCATCTCTAAGGACGACACATTGTATCCAAGAAACTCGGGTACTCGTTCCTAGAGCTGTGCTAACGGAAGGTGAGGACGCGGGTTGGATTCCCAGTCACGGGAGCCGCATTTCGACGGAGGCGAAATGCACGAACACCTACTAATATTTAAATGCATGGTAAAGAACGTCATGCGATCAAAGTTAATGCGCAGTCCACTACCACGGCGTGTTTGATCATCATGTAGCGGCTTCGCCTCGTTAATTCGCGCAATTCATGTACTACGCTAAAGTTGAGAGAAAAATCTAGAAAGAAGAATTGAGTCACAATAGAGTACCCGTTGAAATGAGTGCTGCAGTGCTATGCAACGACATTAATTCAAGTGCGACATAAAGAGGCCTTGTTATGGTAACAGTTGATTGATTGATTGATTGATTGATTGATTGATTGATTGATTGATTGATTGATTGATTGATTGATTGATTGATTGATTGATTAATTGATTGATTGATTGATTGATTGATTGATTGATTGATTGATTGATTGATTGATGTTGTCTTCACCACAAAAAACTAAGGCGTGGTTGCCAACACCTCCTCAAATTATAAGAGGCAGCGCTCTTGCTCAATCGCATGATTTTCCTGAAGCTACGGCCTGAATGTTATTGCGCTTTCGCAGTACGTCTTCTGCGCGCTACATTGCTGGAGAGAAAAACCGCGCTTCACTGCGTGTGAGCGAAACATTGCTAGCCACTTATGAGAGCAGTGTTATATGTCTGCTTTTGCGCGCCGAGCATCAAACGCTCAACGTTGAACTGAACGTCCGAAGCTCGCCGACGCTCGCTTTTTTTTGCGTATGCCTTGCGCCAACGTGATTGCTTAGGAAACGCACAAAAAGCAGATTCCACAAGATTAAAGGGGATTTCACTTCTGGCACTCCGTGTTGGCCGCCCGTTCCTCGACTACCGGGGGTCGTTCTGTTGCCGAATGCGCAACAGCACTCGTTCCGGTTGTACTGCCAGTTTACAACCAAGCCGCTACTTTTACTGAATGCGTGGCGGCTTCTGTGCAAATGTGGTCAGAGGAATATCCATTTGCAGATCATTCTTTATGTTTAAGGGCGCTGAACTGAAAAGCGAGATCATCTTTTGAGAACCTCCTTCGTCCCACGTCTTAGAGGAATCGTTCACTCGGGATCTCCTGTTAAAATACATGCAAACGAGTAAACGGTATTTCTCGACAGGAAATGCATGAAATTGCATTAAAAATAAAATGTCACAATTTATAACAACTTGAAGACCATTACATTTTCTGTCATTGATTTGTCAGTCAGAATTCCTGGAGGTCGCAGAAAATTACACAATGATATTATCAACCGTACAACTTTCCTGAGCAAGAAAGAGAGATATTCTGGCACCAGCAGGTAAGACTGAACCTCAGTTCACACATAGTTCTGCAAACTCACTCATGAGTCGACTCACTCAGACTCACTCAAATCGAGCCATGAGTCTGAGTGAGTCCGAGCGAGCAATATTTTGGTTACTTTGAGTCCGAGTGACTCCGATTCAGAAAAATTTCAGTGAGTCTGAGTTCGAGTGAGACCGAATATGGAACCCTTTAGTTAGTATGAGTCCGAGTGAGCCCTAAAGGCAAACTATATTTCATGAGTGAGTCTGAGTGAGCTCCACATTTATTGCCGACCTATGGTTGCGCACAAGCAGTATATTATAAAACACTCACGAACACACCACTTATTTCTCTGTAGGCCTCCGTTGCCATTGTAATCATTTTCCCTAACGCCTAACTTCACAATTGTTAATGCGAAGCACTTCTTAGCGAATCTCAGGCACTTTCACTGTTTCTATCTATCTATCTATCTATCTATCTATCTATCTATCTATCTATCTATCTATCTATCTATCTATCTATCTATCTATCTATCTATCTATCTATCTATCTATCTATCTATCTATCTATCTATCTATCTATCTATCTATCTATCTATCTATCTATCTATCTATCTAGCCGCCTACGCCTGGGCGCTCTCCTGGTCGTCTCCATAACTTGCAATGTGCCAATTGGCATAGCAGGGTATCAGTGTATGACCAGCACGATTGACTGGTCATGCATGAATAACGCAAAACGCCTGCCGCGTGCATCATGAAATCCTTTCCCTCAGTCAGGTGTGGCGCAGGTGACTCAAAGACTCAGTCAACAAATTAAATGCGAACATGCACACTGAAACGCAAAGCAAGTGACGGAGCTGAAGACAGAACACCCTTGGAACACGCTCGACTACCATCCGCTCGTCCACGTGGTATGCCAGGATGACGCAGCGCTTTCTTCATTTCATATGAGGCTGGGCGATGGCCTCACGTTGACCGAGGATGACGTCAGATTGACTGAGAGCTTTGTGACACGCGAAGAAGCCGCCGCTAAGTGCCCTGGCGTCATACGGCTATACTACAGCAATGCGGACGTCTACCGCTCTAACGCACGTTGCCTCGACGCTGCTGACAAAGCGTTATGTCAACCCGCATGCGATAATATAACTGAATATAAGGAGCAGGTACACAGGGAGTCCCTGACCAAGGTAGCCAACATGAACGCAAGCGGCATGATTAACCTGGCGGGCTCAATAAACCTGAGCATCGGCAAGCCATACATGACCACGGCCGACATCGTAAGCGACGGTCTCGTTAATGAAAACATGGGCACCATGTGGTACATCGAGCGTGATGTACCACTTCTTGCGACTGTGGCTTGAATTTTCAACGTCCACGGTAGGCATTGTCGTCCCAGCCAGGACGAAGCACATCACAATCTCGCACCCTCAGGTGAATTGAAATGAGTGGCCGTCGGACTGCGAACCACCACAAGCATGGCATACGCCAGAAAGATATCTCGTGTAAGAGGGCACAGTTTCCCCTTGAGCAAGCAAACGCCATAACTATATATGTGCCGCAAAGGGCCACATGCGCCCTGGTAGTCTTTGGATACGATAAGCGCCATCCACTGAAGTTGGTCTACGTAGCACTTTCCAGAGCTACCAGCCTCGACGGCCTATACTTCACCAATGCAAAAGGTGACTGCAGTTTCTGACATGTCGCCGGCTCTATCGACACAGCCTGTCGACTACATGACCCAGCTATAAAGATAGGCCTCTAGATATTGTGTTGGACTGGGCTACCGTGCACCTTCAATGAGTGCCACAACCACAACAATCGCCTCACACTCGCCGCTCTCAACGTAATGTCTGTGCACGCGCACATGCGCAACGTCTCAAAGGACGCTGTGCTCACAGAAATTGGCGTGTTAGCACTTTCTGAAACCTGGTTCGATGAGCCCACTGGGATCATGGGATTCCGATGTGTCGTCCACAGCAAGCAGCTTCATGCAGGTTCGACGGCGTGGGCACATACAGTATAAGAACACGGCGATGCGCAACTTCAACCTAGGCCGCATCCCACTTCGTCGACCGCCAGATACCGAACACACACAGACAAGCAGCGGAATCTGCAAAGTCGGCGTTGCGTACACCAATCACAATAACAAAGACATTACGCTCGATGCCATCTACGCGAAACGGTCAAGAGCTCCTTCCACACATGCACACTGGTTCGTGAAACGTGCGTGCGTTCTCCATCATAACTGACAAGTATAAGCACGACATATCGGCTCACCGCGTCTGGTGTTGGTAATTCCTATGTTGCTGTTGGCGTCCTTACACAACTGTGAACAACTGGTTAGATAACACATGTGCGACTCTTCAATATATGTGTGCGCGTATACCATTGGAGCTTATCTTTAGCGTCATTTCGTAACGTCTCGCTCAATGTAAAAAATGACGCCATAGTCACCTTCCCGCCGCATGCTGGGCGTTACATCGATTCCCATGGTACGTGGTATCTGCAAAATATTTATTTATTTCTTTGTGCTATACCCTAAGAGCCAAGAACACATATCAATCTTCTTTAAATGTTTGTTTTGAAGATCGGCTTCTGTAAAAAAGAACACCTACATATGTTTCACGGTGCTTAGGTACGTGTTTGTGAACAGTGTTCGCTCTTCAAATGTTACGAATAGACAACAATGTTCGTACAAAGGTTCGTTCTCAAAAATGAAAATGATCTCTTGCAGTCATGAGCACTAACCTCATCCATAGAATGCAATAAATGTCATTCAAGCAGGGAAGAAGTAGCTCACTAAGCCGTCTTAGGCTTTACATGAATCTGAACAAAGGCACACCCGAGTCAAAGCTTCATCCTAAGCATTGTTAATTACGACACCGATGTAATACCTAAGTTTTATTATCCATACTAACAAATCAGTTTTTGTTTTCCTGCTTGCAGAGTATGATGCTTAAGGGGAATTTCAATTTTGATCTATACCAGTTTTTTACTGTTTTACTCATTGAGGTATTTTTTGTCCTGTATTTCACTAAGCAGCGCACACTAAAGAGTGTTGAACAAGCTACTTGGTACGTAGTCTCAATAAATTAAACGTGAAATTAATACATGACTGCTCGAGCCTTTTTACTTGAACATCATCAAGCGTGCATTTATTAAACAGTCAGTGCTAATAACTATCGCTACACATCAATCAGTTCAGCTTGGTCAAGAGTAAACACTGTAAAACACACTTGAACATCACGAACACGGGTAATGTTACGGATTAACAAAGTAGCAACGAGGTACCCATGTTTCTCCTTTTTTTTGCATGTAGGTACACAATCATCTCAGTACATGGCAATGAAATCCAAATAACATGCCATCATTTGTACATACCAAATACTATGCCAGGCGTTTTGATTGCACTAAACCATTAAAAGCAACCTGGTTTATTGTGGTCTATATAAATGTTGCTCAGTCATTCTAAATCGCGAAGATGGGAAACTTTGCTTTGGCTTACATATGAATTTCTTTCGCTTGTAAAAAATGTTTAAGCGCAGTGGACTGAACAAACCTAAATTAAAAATGCCGTAACTCATATAAAGTGCGATGTTATAGACTCGAATGTGATTTAAATTAGCGTAGTTCTACCTCTAAAGATATTGTCAATAACCAGTGATCGCCCGTTGCCCATCGTTTGCTAAGGTAGGCGTAGCTTATCGTTTCGTGCTTAAAGTTATCGCTAATGTAATAAATCACACGCTGTCCCTAAGAAACGCGATAATGCTCACGTATTTTCTGTGCACATTTCCACTCGCACTTGCAGTGAAGTCTTAGAAAACAGCGTAGGAATGCTGAGCTTGTGTCGGTTTCTGTATAACAAATATGCAGTTCAATGAATTATAAACGAAATTATACAATGACACAAAATCTATTTCCGCGCTTAATAAGGGCGTTAGCGACCGCTTAGCAACCATTGCCGAAATCAATCGCTTATTCAAACTTAGCGACGATTCCCGAAATTCATCGTTTAGTGCAGCTATCTAAAAACAACAGAAATAAATAACAGTGTTTTTTCTTGTAAAAGATAAATGCATTTTGTTGTTGCTAATAGCTCCATTGAAAGCAATAGGTATGGGATAGAAAAGCGTATGACACGTTCAGAGAACTAGAAAAACTGCTTACTAATGAGTAGTTCTCACGTATATATCTGAAACACGCGGTACAGTTCTAGCCTGTATAGCAATGCTACTTCGACAAACTGTCTTGCCTTCGCACCCAGAAGCGAGAGGTCACGTTGCATTTCCTTACGACGTCGAGTCGGTATGGGTGTCAAAACTTGTCTGCAGACTCACCAGTTGATGGTTGACGCACAGAAGCTCTCAAAAATCGTCATCACAATGCGCATCGAAAAGATCACTCGGCGTACACTTTCTTCAACATTCAAAGATACGCTCTTGAAAGGTCCTCTGCAAGCGTAAAGATTGTGCACACGAACATCGACGAGCGTGAAGGTGTGGAAGCCCTCCTGCTGGTGTCCGTATCATTGTCTTTGCCGCTGTAAAACACACGCACAGCCGTCTCCGTCGTCACGTGGGTTACTTGATTGCGAACACACGCCAAAGAATCACCAGCCTGTGATTGGCACAGTTGCGTGCAGGTCAGCACGGTATACAAATGCACACAAAGGAACACATGTGCCTGAGAACTGTAAGTACTGTGAGAGCACTTCACGCAAGAATACCTGCATTCACATCACTGCTAGAAACGAAGAGCAAAACGTCACAAAAACGCAGAAGTAAAATATAATGAACACGGGCTCTTGCTTACTGGTCCCCCTTTGAATTCTTGAACCTCCGCCGTCGGCCACTTTGTTCAGTCGACTTTCCCAAGATCTCAGCCGCTTTTCTAAGCTACTTTGCCGCCTTAGATGGCGACGACTGTGTTCATGCTGCTGCTCACAAGTGGTATAATTTATGAATGCCACTTTAGCAGTGTAACTTCTTGAATACGTCAGGGCGGTAGCCGTGCTTTCAGAACCAGTGTAACTACTCTGTTTCATATGAATAGGATTGAGCTCAGGCCTCCTCTAACACGGCCACAGTCGCTGAAGTGTCATTATCGAGCATGGGTCACATTAAAAGCAACTCTCTCAGTGTCGCGTTAAGTTACTATTCCTTCGCCTTTCAGTTTAGAGATATCGACAACAGATACAAGTCTTCAGAGGCAGCAGTCTATTGTGACGACGTGGCAGGAAGCATATCGTCCTCGGCAGTGGGCGATTCAAGGCGTCTGTTGCTGAACGACGTTTCGGGACTGCACTCTGGGTGGAGTTGGATATCTTCTGTTGGAGAGCACGGCGAGTGTAACTGCCAATGAGCAAAGGCCTGCCGCGATGGCGCCCAGGCCTGTCTCTGTAGCTGCCAACACGGAGATGAGCGAGGAACCTTCGTCCCTCAGGGCCAGCGCTCCTAGCACGACCATGGTGAGGCAGCCAGCGCAGGCAGTTAGGCAGAGCAGCACGTAGCAAGAAGGCTTGCACCGCTGACTGGCCATGCGTGACCCTGCGATGCCGTTGATCATAGCGCAAGCTCCGGCTGGAATTCCCCAGCCCAAATGCAGCTTGTGCTGTCCACGCACGAAGCATCCCGTGAGACCCAGTGCGGCCAGGAAGCCGCCCGCGATGGCCAGGAATACGGAGACGGCGAGCAGCGCTTTGCCCGAAGTGGCCTGCGGCTCAACAGACACCGATCGTGCAGTGCTCAGTTTGGCGCGCCGGCCGGGCTGGGACCACACGGCAGCATGCATAGCTCGGCGGCGGCCCCGTACGACTCTGAAGCCGCTCGACGGCGATCAAATGTGAGGCCTCTCACCCGGCCAAACCCCCCGTTGCTCTCGACCGCGCGCGCGCGCTCGCAGCGCCGCGCCCCGGGCCCCGCCCTCACCACCTGATGCGCCCGAATAGAGGCAGCGGAAAAGGCGCGGTTCGGGCCAATGCTCGCTCGGTTGGGTTTTGCGCCGCTGGCTCTCTTTCGGTCTTCTGTCTACGACGCCGCGGGCCGACCGGGGATCGGCAAACGCTGAGCCCCCGGGGTGTTTTCGCACTACCGCGAGAATTTGACGCCGCAATGAAGGCGCCTTTCTGTATTCGATATGCAGCGAATGCCAAGACAACGCATTGTATTTCGCGCAGACGTGTCCGGGGTCTGGTACGAACTCCTGAGAAAGAAATATAATCCATAAATAAACGTGAGGCCGATAACCTATGCATTCTGTTTTCGCGCTCATTGATGGAACCCCCATGTATGTCTTTGTGTTCCGTGCCTTCTTAGATATATAACAGGGATATGGGATGTATCTTCCTGCAATGCCTTGTTGAAAGAAAAAATATGTAATCACATTCATGTTGTGTTTGGTATGTTTCATGTCTATTGACGCAATGGACAATCCGGCACTAAACGTTACACGTAGACCTGCCGACTGGTAAGGCGTGATATAGCGCTTACAGAACGTGAGGTTTAGGAAAAGTAAACACCTGCTATCATTTTCTGTGAGGACCCAAGCAGTTCTCCGCCATCAGAAGCCCCAACAACGGGGATCAGCTACAGGAGAGCCCACGATGCGGCGGTCAGGCTTAGCCTGCCCGTGCCAACGTTTAATAAAGTTTGACCAAATAACCAATCCCTTATCATACCGTGATTTCCTTTATATTAGCCTGATGAGGCTTCAGTTTTACAATAACATAAGGTTGTGTAAATACTAATGAAAAATTAAAAAAAAAAACATGTGCAATACAAATTTTGGATGGGCGAAAACAAAACCCGTAACTTTTTCTAAATTCTAGTGCCATCAGAAGACACAGTGCGAGATAAAATACATGTGTTTGACAGTACTCGTAAATGAATTCAGAGGTAACAAATATTTCTGAGATGTGCAGCTCCTTGTTCTTATGCTTAAAAAAACACTTACTGGGGCTGGCTGGTCGCAAGAGACCGGGTTCCGCGCACTACAGAAAAAAAAAACTGCTGGTTATTTTCCGTATGACAAGTTATGTTATTACGCGTCATGCCTCATGCTAACTATCCAATCATTCCTCCTGTGCTATAGGCATGACAAGTGCGTCCTGCTGTTCACTTATATTACGGATACCTCTGCAACCCCAATCCCTTCAATTATTATGTTTTAAATGCGAAGCATTTCTTAGCGAACTTCTGCGACTTTGAGCGTATCTATCTATCTATCTAGCCGCCTACGACTTCGTGCTCTCCTGGTCGCTTGGTTAATCGAATGTACACCAAAATTGGTATGGCGTAACATGACTGTATGACGCACATCAATGACAAGTCATAACATGAAAATCATGACACGCATGTCATGTACAGCATGACTTACGTGCCACGCTCATGGTGCGCTGGCAGCCGTTTCGCTAGCTTGATATACACCAAAATTGGTATCTTGCAACGTGACTGTGTGATGAACATAAATAATACGAGTCAACATAAACATCATGACCCGCATGGCATGTACAGCATGACTTATTGTTACTGTCAGATGTTCACAGTGTTAAGCTGTTTATTGGACGGCACTCAGCAACAATGCGCAATGGCGACAGTCAATGCAAAAGCACGGACTCTGGGCGCGAGCGGCGTTCAGAAGAGGACAACGCACTAGAAGCCGCTGGAGATTGCAACCGTTAAACAGCACCAAGACTTCGCCACAACAGGAGGATCGCTCATTGGGCAAGCACTTTTGCATTTCCAGTCAGTTTGCGCCTCTATCCTATCTGATTGTGTAGTATTAAACTGCTTTGGTATCAATCGTGCACCGACCTTACGTCCACAAGCCGTTTGCATATCGCATATGTAGGGTTTAACGCCAATGTTTGACGCAGCGTGCATGCGTACGCATATCCCACGTGCGTGGGAATTTTTCACGTGTGGTTAGTGGCTCCGGTGGGATCGCCTTATTGGCGAGAGTTTCGGGCCTTTCGTAAAGTGGGCGGCAATTAAGTGGAGAGATGCGAGCGCTGGCTGTTCGCGGCTGCGTTTTTTCAGTGCGCATTAAGCACAGAAAGCTGCATAAAATGGGCCTGGGTTAAAGGCTCTGCAAACACGTTCCAACATTCATCACAACGACAACATTCTTTTTCACTTCCTAGCAGTAACCACAATAATGTAAGCGGCGACGACTCGGTAGTGGTGCGAACCGTGTGATTACTTCAACTGCTTCGGACAATCCTTTGACTGAACGCACAATCGTCAGAAAGCTAATTTTACTTTTTATTTTTTAGGGGCGAAGCTCCTTATAGCGGCACCCGTTCGTCCCTCGTAGCGTAGTATGTAACCAGTCTTACGCTTTGACCTGCAAGGTGGTGCCGGTGGGAGATTTTTCCTGTGCGTTGTTGAACAATAAAAAATTCGCAGCGTTAGCTAAAAGCCGACTTCTTCTGTCTCTCATTCCCATTAGCAGCCATTCTTTACCTCCAAGGCAGTGCCTGGTGAGATTTCTCCTGTGCGTGATTAAACAATAAAAATTTTGTTCAAAACGCCGTTGATTGATGAAATAAACCAACAAAAGACGCCAGATGTTTTGTAAAAGCAAAACGAAAGAACGCCAGATGTTTCTAAAGCAAAACGAAAAGACGCCAGCTGCTTAACGAAAGACGCCAGATGTTTTCTAAAGCAATGGTTTTCTAAACGATGAAAATTCACAGCGTACATGTAAAATTAAAGTGAGCTGCAAGTCGTCATAACTCATCGAACCTTTAGTATAAACGCGCCCGATCTCACGTTGGTGATGATGTACTGGGCAGAATTCACGGAGGATTCACGGTTTACCGATGAACCTCCGCAGCTTCGCCCACTCATCATCATTCACTCCGTGGATATGCTGTGATTGTTTTTTGCGCACTGTGCTGCGTTGAACGCCGGACAATGCTAAAAGTCGCTGACGGCATGTTCCTGGTCATGTAGTGCTTTTTTTTTAGTATTATCACGTGCACACTCTTAGAAAAGAAAATTAAAATCACAGTGGTTACCACGATGGAAAGAAATCACTTAGACATCGATTATTACTGTCTACTGCTTCTCAATTCAAGAATTTTAGTTTATCGAAATAGTTTGAAGGCTCACTTGTTAAATATCATTATTTAAAACAATAGTTATTTTTCAAGGAATACTTCATGCTTCATTCTCAGACATGCAGGGGGATATCTTAATGCTTGGTGCGAATTAAGTGAAAGATCCAATATGCTATTCAATTAATTGCAACGACATGTGTTTGGAAAGCTCGATAGAAACAGCTTCACTGGAAATAGGTTTAGGTGTTGTTAGGTGCAGGGGAATAACACATATTTTTGTTACTTATTTATTTACCTATTTAATCATTTATTTTACTGTGATATCCGCTTTTCAGCCCCAATAATCATACCATAACTTCAAGGTGAGCCTAACAACGCCACGCATTTTCACTTACTACTGCGTATGCCTTAATGCCGTATTTACTCGATTGCAACACGACCACGATTGTAACGCGAGGGATGACTTTTTATTGAGTCCAGGAATAAAAAACTGAATTACGGTATTCGACTGTAATGTGAGGGCTGACTTCAGGTAGGAAAAATTTGGGAAAAAACTGGCGTTACATTCGAGTAAATACGGTACTTTAGGTGAACAGACACACTCTTTCGTTCTTAGACCCGCTGTAGCTTCAAGATGTCCCTCCAAACAGTCAGTTGGTGTCAGTTAATTGCCTGTGAATTATTATACTACCAGCCAATGTATCGAACTATAGGAATATGGGACGGCCGTCTCAGGCAGGATCATCTCAATTTGATTTTATCAGTCTCATTGTTAATAACACATATTGCACACGTCATGTGGCTTCTGCCGCATGTAGGTGTTGTGGGTGATGAAACGACTGGCATACTTGTTTGTAATACCTTAGAACTTACGCCAGCAAGCAAGTCTCCTACCACGGCCGCTATGTAACGGCCGAGCTCCTACGAGACCCCCAACGCCTTATAAAGCAAGCAGCGGCCAGTCGTTTACACTCTTCACTCTTTAAAAAAAGCTCGGCATATTCACTTAACTAAAGAACGACCCTTGACTTGTCACAAAAAAAGAAATAGCCCCTCAGTAAGTGAAGGTAGAAAAAGGAAGGTTGTGAAATTCGCGACATGGTGGAACTTGTCAGTAGTACTAACGCGAATTCTTAGTGCGATTGTTAAGTTGTTGTTACGGTTACTAAGTTGTCAGTACGGTTACTAACCTAAGTGAGCAGTTACCCAACAATAGGTTTACGCCTCTTTAGTTTAGATGCGCCGTATGCATTGGCATATCGCGTCGATTCGATTAGGAAAGTACCAAATGAAACAGAAAGGCGAAGCGATACGGCACTTTCCTAGAAGAGTGATTAATAAGCACTAATTTCCTTGTGTAATGACCATGTAAATACACGTCGCAATCACATCGCATCGTGTTCAGGTAAGCATGTCGAGTCAAATACAATTCTTCGCGGACAACACAAGCACGGAGGAAACAGCCTCTTCGCTACATTTCTTCTACGTCAGTCGCGATCGACAGGAGAAGCTTCCCTCCTTTAATACGTTGCCCATCTATTTTCTCACTGTGCCCAAATGTTTTATATCTTTGTATTTTCAAAGCGACGAACCCTTCGGCAACCATGGCCACGTGTTTTGTCTCGACAGCAGTACACGTTGATATAACTGTAATCAGTCGCAACACTTCGCACAAACTGACATCTACCCAGCGGCACACCACTCGAGGCACGCCGTAATTGCTGTAATGCTGCTGCTAAAGTTGAAGTGCGACAGCTTTACTGCAAATAAGCGCCTTCCGTGAAAACAACAAACTAGCACTGAACTGCGCGACAGTACAAAATTGATATGCCACTGAATAACAACACAAATTACCTGCCAGGCGCTGCTGTCGAGAGTGCGCGGCACCCCACGAGGTGGCGTGCAAGGCCGTTTGGCACGCGCTCACCTGGACTGTACTACTCGACTATGCATACAGACATGAACGAATCCTAAACGAGGGCACATACACGTGCACACACAGAATACCAAGGCTAATTCCTACATACACAACATGTACTCTTAGAGCAACTTTTGGCTATTTATGGCCCTACTTTGGAGTAGCACACGTTGCACTGGCGAGTTCTTACTACCTTAGCCTCCGTGAATCTGTGTGATTAAATAGGATGCAAAAGTTAGTAGCACTCAGTCACATAAAGCTATATGTTTGCTATCTGTTTACCGTTCTTTCTGGAGCGTAAAGCCGTAAAGTAGCATAAAAAGGCAAAATAAGCACCAATTAAAAGACTTTGCTAGAGGTTTTGATGAGATCTTTATTAAATGTACTGCTAGTACCATAATTTTAGGAAATGCTTGCCTCTATAAACTAATTCAATTTTTACAGCAAAAGCCGTTATGACATCATCCCTACGGCCATTCTTGGCGCCGTAGTTGTCCGCCGCCGGTGTCCGTAACCACTATTGCGCGAAATAAGACAGAATTTTCAGGATAGAACGAGGTTAGAACCTGGGCCCTCTACGGGGGAGCCCAGTGTTCTACCTCGGAGCCATGACGGTGCCTGACACTGCTTTGCAAAAAGACGCTATACAGGCTTCATGTCGGGAAGAAACCACACCACTATATGTAATACAGCGTGATGGACGAGTGAAATAACAAGCATTCGTCACACGACGCGAATTCTGTAACCAGGCGTCACACAATGCGAAATGTGCAACGAGGGTGTTGTTGAATGCTTCCAAGCCAGTACAAAGGGCTCTGCCATAATTCTTCATCGTCATCAGGCACAGCATCCACAAAGGGCGCATGATGCCTGACATGTTTTTAGCGGGTACCAGGGCTGTCCGTAGAATGACGAAAATTGGCATAGTGGCTGCTTCCCTACATCACAGAAATTATGGTGATTTATAGCTTAGTGGGTTCCTCGCAAGTGCACTTGTATTCGTTGCCAAGGAAGCCCATAAGACAATCATTCAATTTCCTCAGGGTCTCAATGAAGTTCCTCCCCCCTCCCTCTCTTTCCAACGTCAACGTATGTTATATAGCATGGTGGGAGATGGAAATAGCGGCCGGGCCTGACAAAATGCGAATAACGTAACTGGTGGGACGTTGAAAGCTTCCAACCCATTACAAAGGGCTGAGCCATAATTCTTCATCGTCATCAGTCGTCGCGTCAACAAAGTGCACATAATGTCTTACAGATGTGTAGCTGGTACCTCGCTTCTGCGCAGAATGACGAATAATGGCTTAGTAGGTGCTTCCCAACTTCACAAAAATTATGATTTGCGGTGTAGTGGGTACGTTGCTAGTTTACTAGAATTAGTAGCCAGAAGAGACTTTATAACGGGCTCTAGAAATTCCGCTCTTCCAGCTTTCGCTGTGATGTGGCTGTGCTGCGCTTTCAGCGCAGGGCTGGCATTTTTTAATTGCGCAGCATTTCTTAGCGAACCTCAGGCACTTTGGGCGTTTCTATCTATCTATCTATCTATCTATCTATCTATCTATCTATCTATCTATCTATCTATCTATCTATCTATCTATCTATCTATCTATCTATCTATCTATCTATCTATCTATCTATCTATCTATCTATCTATCTATCTATCTATCTATCTATCTATCTATCTATCTATCTATCTATCTATCTATCTATCTATCTAGCCGCCTACGTCTGGGCGCTCTCCTGGTCGTCTCCATAACTTGTAATATACCAAAATTGGCACAGCAGGGCGTCAGTATATGACGAACACGATTCACTGGTGATGACATGAATAACGCAAAATACCTGTCGCGTACGTCATGAAACCCTTTCTCTCAGTCACATGTGGCACATACCCGCATACCAGAGTTCATGTTATGCGGGTATGTGCGACAGGTGATACAAAGTCTCAACTAACACAGTAACAACGAACACACACACATTGACATGAGAGGGAAGTGATAATAATAATAATTGTTGGAGTTTTCTGTCCCAAAACCACGATTTGATTATGAGAGACGCCGTAGCGAAGGGCTTCCGGAAATTTTAACCATCTGGGATTCTATAACGTGCACCGAGATCGCACAGTACAGGGGCATCTAGCATTTTGCCTCCATCGAAATGCGGTCGTCGAGGCCGGGATCGAAGCCACGACCTTCGGATCAGTAGCCGAGCACCGTAACCACTACACCACCGCGGCGGACGCAAGGAAAGAGAGGAAGCTGAAGACATAACACCCCTGGAAGACCCTCAACTACCATGCACTCGTTGACGTGGTCCGCAACGTGGAACACGTTGATTACGCAAAAACAAGGGTCAATGCTTCCTATAATAACTCTGCTGAGAAAGAACCAGGCCTCTCATCATTACCGGTGACTTCAACATTGATTTATTGAAGACCCAACAATGTCTGGTCTTTATACTGCGTGAAAGACGGCCTGAATGGGGACAGGGCATCAAGAAACCTCGCTGCCACGTCCAGGACCGGAGGCATAGATCATTTCATCGTAAGAGGCCTCCAGGATTTACACCAGGATTTCCACTTCACTACACATAGACCCCTCGTAGCCGCGATCGAGAACGGATCCGTTTAACAAGTACGGTCCAGCTGCTGGTGCTCACTGATCACGGTGATGATGACCTTGTTCAAGAACTGTCAAGAACTCCTTCTACACATGCACACGGGTTCGTGAAACGTGCGTGTGTTCGGACAAGTATAACAACTGTAACGCAAGTGCAATAATTGCAACTGTGACTGTAATGTCCGTGCCATGCGCCTGCGCGTGCCACTCGGCTGTGTGTATATCTAGGGAAACTTTCCTGAATGAAGGTTCGTTGCGAGTAATGCCTGACCTGTGCATGTGTATCTTCTTTGTGCTGTTCGTATTCGCGCTATCCGGTTTTGAAGAATATAAGCACTACATAGCAGCTTACCGAGTTCGGTGTTGGTAACACCGATGTTGCTGTTGGCATCGTTTCGCAACTGTAAACAACTGGTTATATAATTCATATGCGACTCTTCAACATATGAGTGTTTGTATACCACTTCCACATTTCTCTAGCGTCATTCCGTAACGTTTCGCTCAATGTGAAAAATTATGCCACGGTAACCATTCCTCGCATGCTTCGCATAACACCGATTCCCACGGTACGTGGGATCTGCCGAATTTTTTTCCATACCGGTGCACCCCCGTTGCTCTTACTTAATAGCAAAATTTAGTCGAGAACAGAAACAGTAATTATTGTTAATATCTTCATATCTAATAACATTACGATTTTTAGGGGCGAATGTCCTTAAGGCGGCACCCGTTCGTCCCTCGTAGTCGTAGTAGTCGTAGTGCGTAACCAGTCGTAACGCTAGTACCAGATCTTGACCTCCAAGGTGGTGCCGGTGGGAGATTTTTCCTGTGCATTGTTGAACAATAAAAAATTAGCAGCGTGCGCGTTAACTAAAAGCCGAATTCTTCTGTCTCTCATTCCCCATTAGCAGCCATTGGCATGTTCCAGTAGGAAACGTTAGTAGAAGTAGAAGTGTAAGTGTTAGCTAAAAGCCGACTTCTTCTGTCTGTCATTCCCATTAGCAGCCATTGTTTACCTCCAAGGTAGTGCCTGGTGAGATTTCTCCTGTGCGTGATTAAACAATAAAAATTTTGTTCAAAACACCGTTGATTGATGAAATAAACCAACGAAAGACGCCAGATGTTTTCTAAAAGCAAAACGAAAGAACGCCAGATGTTTCTAAAGCAAAACGAAAAGACGCCAGCTGCTTAACGAAAGACGCCAGATGTTTTCTAGAGCAATGGTTTTCTAAACAATGAAAATTCACAGCGTAGTACATGTAAAATTAAAGCAGGGCTGGGCAGTATCGCGATACAAGAATATCGCGATAGTATTTCAGAGATACATTTGAGTATCTGTATTTCTGTATCGAGATACATTTGAAAAATGTATTTGTATCTCAGTAGTGAAATACATTTACAATGTATCGTTTGTATCGTGATACAACGCAGGACACGGGTATACCGTTACATCTTTTTTTTTTGTCGGGAATGAGTTGAGGCGTGTTTCCAAGGGGGCAATGACGTCTTTTTTTTTATTGTGCCAAGACAAGCAAAGGCGTGCTGCCGGTCGCCGACAGAAAGGGCGCCGATGGTTTCCCCTCATGCGCAGAATGGCCCATGTGGTAAAGTGCGCGACGCCACAGACGGCAGAATCGCGGAGGCAGTGTTGTCGGCCTCTGCCGACGAAAGTCGCTGTCTTTCAAGGCCAGTGCAGCACGCCTAATTTTTTTTCAGGCGGCAAGCCATTACTTCGTGACCCTCCCGCGCAGATACCGCCTTGCAACCGAGGGTTTGCAATGCTTCGTGTGCGTTCAGTTCTCAAAGCGGCGGCACTTCGAAAAGCAGTTCCCGTAGTCGCGGCGGAAGTGACTAGAAGATGGCTATCTTTGTCGCGCTTTCAGCCATCTCTCCAGCGTGTCGGGGTGCGTTCCTAATTGATCACAAGCGTCTTTTGTGGTACCAGGCTCCCCCACCGTCGGAGCCGACTTCGCCTGTGGCGGCTTGCTGAAATGGGTGCTGGTAGCGTCGGTTGTGGTGATAGCTTTATTGAAGAGTGACCCTTTAGGCCCAGGCGATGAGTGCTTGCTGTAGTTTCTGATGGGGCGCTCTGAGCAGCTGTACCTGTTTCCACGTCTTTTTAGAAAGCTGGCAAGAGCGACTTGGGAGGGCTTAAACTCTCTCACTCCTAAACAACGTGATTTTAGGAAGCCAATGTATGAATTGTGCAGTTTTGACGTATTGGGTTCCATTGCGCGTAGGTAATTATGGCCAGCGGAATCCTCAGCCGTCTGACTTGGCGCTGACCGGACCAGACGGCTGAGGATCCGAGGATAGAGACCGACTTCAGCTTCTGAACAGACAGAACAACCCACGTGAGGGCGGAAGTGTTTCGGTATCCAGATGACCCGAGAAGAGATATCGCCACGCTGCAGGGCTATCCGGCTATGAAGGCGGAATTTATTCACTATAATACGAATTTGTGCTCGTCTGCAGCGGTAGAGAGACATTTATTCTTTCGCGAGTCTTGTGCTGAGGTCGAACCGACGCTGTCTAGAAGACAGCCTATTTGAGAGGCTCACACAGCAACCTTCTCTTTTTTTTTCTTTCTGGGGTTTAACGTCCCAAAACCACGATATGATTATGAGAGACGCCGTAGTGGAGGGCTCCGGAAATTTTGACCACCTGGGGTTCTTTAACGTGCACCTAAATCTAAGTACACGGGCCTCAGACATATTCGCCTCCATCGAAAATGCAGCCGCCGCGGCCGGGATTCGATCCCGCGACCTTCGGGTACAGCAACCTTCTCAGTAAAGCAGATCTTATGTGCAAAATGTATGCATACTTTTTTTCAATTCACTGGAGTTCATTAGTGATTCGAGTGATTTGCTTAGACTGTGCTATTTCTAGCTTAGCTCATTTTGTTGTCACCAAGTATGTCGATTTCGGTGTTTAATGCTTGTTACTCTTGCTGTGAAATAGCTTACTTTTTTATTGCAATTGATACGTGTAACTATGTCATTATTACTAATTATGTACTTTGTAACCCCCTCCCTCTGCAATGTCTTATTGGCGCTGAGGGTGCTGTAATAAATAAATAAATAAATAAATAAATAAATAAATAAATAAATAAATAAATAAATAAATAAACTGAAAGTATCAATGCGTTGCAACTTTACTAACAACATTATGGTGCACTTATAGATGTCTTTGCGTAGTATGAGCATCCTTGAAATAAAAAAAAAAGTATTCCAGTATCTGTATTGCTGTATCTGTATTCCGGAATACTTTTGTCGTCCTATTGCGAAAGTATCTCCGAAATATCCCGTTACGCTAAAGGCAAATGTATCTCAGTATCTGTATTTCAGGCTTCCAGTCCATATATTTCGATATCTGTATTCCGGAATACTTTTCGGAGTATCTCTGCCCAGCCCTGATTTTAACGTGCCTTGAACGCGAAGATTAACGTGCGTTAAGCTGACTGCGTTAAGCTGACGACCCATTCTTCGAAAGTTTGATAAACCCTATATCAGGGGTCTCAAACACGGGGCCTGCGGGCAGCATGCGGCCCGCAGCTTTGCGAGGTATAAAGCTTTGTGAATTTGCTAAAAGGTATTCGCATTATTTTCTCGCCTGTTGCGATTGATACCGCTTTGTTCGGGTAAGCTGCAGAGATGGGTCTGGTCTCGAGCATTTGTTGCTGTTGTTGATGAGGCATCCCATGCGGACATTATGTGTGGAAACATACCGTGAAACAAAATGTTTATATTTAAGTATCGGCGTGCAGATTTTAGTCATTCTGGAAATTGGTATAGGTATGTTTCTTGAATCCGGACGATGAGTCCCCTTCAGAAACTACCCATATACGCCATATGAGAAAGATCTTCTTTCAAATGAAAACGCTATGTGACATATTCTTCAAGCCCCCCCCGCTCCCACCTACTTTACCGTCGCATCCCTTGCGGGATTAAATTTCGTGATTGCGGCCTGCAAGGGAGTTTGAAACCTCTGCTCTATACTTTTAATCCTGTGTAGCATATGACATGAATTGTTCTATTAGGTCATGCATACATAAAATGCGCTTTATTTAGGCAATACTTACGAAACAAATATTTAGCAATTACATTTTTGGTAATACCTAATGTCTAATGTCACAACTCTCAGTCCATGGAAGTTAAAAAAAACTCCCAGCACCTCTTCTGCATCCGCCTCACTCGAAAGCTATCTTCTTCTTCTTCTTTTTCTTCTTCTAATTCGATGTATTGAACCTCCCGCGCCCCCTTCCGAAAGCTTTCTGCAACTCATATGGTCTTGCAGTGCCCCCAGGATCGGAGGCATGGTAAGCTTTCTGCACATCATATTGTTTTGCACTGCCTCCGGTGTCGGCCCACCTTTGACCATGCAATGATGTCATGTCATGACGTTACCATATGACGTCACGATACACGTCACTTTGGCAATCTGTGGCGTAATGACTATGTCATAATGTGACGTCATCACGTGATGGTGATTTTTTACATCACTCGTGTTGATGCCGCCGACACGGGATGCCCACAGAGAAATATACTTACGTGAAGAGCGGACACTCCCTTAGGGCCCTGCGGCTGAGCTAGTGCACTGCTGTCAGCGCAACGAGCGGCTTGTCAGACCGATAATGCCTTCCGAGATTTGGGATCATGATCGTCATAAAGAAAATAAATGACCAAAACAAGAAAGATTTTCTTTCCGGTGTTCGGATTTGAACCCCTGCCTTCATCATAGGAAGGCGACCGTCTTTACTGCTACGCTAAACACGCATGCTAGCTGAAGGTGAATACGTGCATATATCTAAACCATATGAATGGATTGTAGTCACGGTGCAAAACAAATGTAGAAAGAACACCTTCTATACAGGCTTAATGAATTTCGTGCTAGTGTATTAAACGCCCTCTTGAGAGCACGAAGTGGAGCCCACATGGAGCATTGTACACATCAGTCAAATTTTCTCTTTTGCAAAAAAAAAATTAATATCAGAGTCTCGTTTCGGTGGTCCTACTATGGCGGCTGTTACAGTGAATGACTCGCGAGTAGAAGCGCGCGTAGGTACGCCACCTGGCGGGTGTTCAGGCCTTCGCTAGCTCGGCCGCGAAGCGGCTCGAGTGGCCACTCTTCACTCATGTGTATTTCTCTATGGGACGACGGTCAATTTTCACGTTTTATAAAGCAACTAAGGCTTTCGCCTTAAAAAATCCTTCTAACCACAAACTTTTGTCTTTATTAATTAGGTACAGCCATCTACATGGAACTGGATTATTAGTTACCTAGTTAAAAACACTTGCGATGTAAAATAATTAACAAAAAAGCGGGTTTTGTAATAGACGATCTGGATGATGAAGGCAGGGGGCACAGTACATGTCAAAAAAATTTTGAGACTTTCCCTTATCGGAAATGTGAGGAGAAGCAAAGCTTGGCGTGTGCGTTCTGATCTACCACCTTTCTTTCTTTCTTTCTTTCCTTCTTTCTTTCTTTCTTTCTTTCTTTCTTTCTTTCTTTCTTTCTTCTCTCTCTCTCTCTCTCTCTCTCTTTCTTTCTTTCTCTCTTTCCTTCTTTCTTTATTTCTCTCTTTCTTTCCTTCTTTCTTTCTTTCTTTCTTTCTTGCGAAAGCGAAACGCCCCTGATTGGTTGCGGGCGTGGCATGAGGGCGCGCCTACGCAGTTGATATCGCGCCAAATCGGTCATGTGTTCACAAGCTGAAGCGTTCACATCCAGGCAACAATGAAATTTGGCAACGTTACACGACAAGTGACCTCGATGATAGATCAGATTGCCATATCAGAAAAGGCTGATCGCCGGAAAACCCACGATCGAGAGGGCATCAGTGGTTGCAAAACGGCGCATATCAATACTGATGTGACCGGTGCACCATCGAAGGCCACATTTCTGTACCCGGTCGGCGCTTGGTATTCCTCGTACGACAATGCCACCACAGAAACCTTCAACTTCTAAAAAGCTTCGCTTGATTATTTTAAAGATAACGAACACTCATGCGCGCACATACCCATGCATTTTCTTGATGTAATGATCAAAGTTTGTATAGAAAGCCAGTATAGAAAGCCATTACAGATAGGTAAGCAAAAAGCTCCGTGCTTTGAGCTGTTTCGATGGACAAGGCCAAGGACCCAGCGTCCGTGTCGAAGGCAAGGATGAGATTATGTAGGTGCATGCTTTAGAAGATCGAACTTGCTCCAACACAATAACGTCCGCTTTAAAGAACTCACGGTGATATCGAGCATCGTTTGTTGGGTCGTAAGAACTCGCTAAAGATGGAAAATGTGTCGCACTCTAGCGAATAGATATTCCGCACAGCAGAGCGAAAGATAGGGCGTTTCCGATTGGACATTAAACATTCAGAAGAGAGGTGTCAAAACTGGTGCTGAAGCATTTAAGAGATGCGGAATTACCGCATTATTGCTAGAGATCGCGCTGAGCACGTTGTCATGTTCAACTGCTCGGCGCTGCCCTCTTGAACGACGCATACGTGTCACAATTTTCGTGAGAGGAGGCATCTGGGCCAACGGGAAGAGGGGAATCGCAGGCCAGTTTTGGTGGACTAAATCCACCTATCCCCGACACTGTACTCGCAATCCTCTGTTCGTTCCTTTTATAAATTCATACAAGGCATTTTAGGTTGCCTAATAATGAGGAATTCCTATTGGTCGACGGCAATATAGCAAAGACTTTTTCTCAGTGCATTCGAACAGAATTTTGCACCTTTTTCTAATAACCGTTGCTTGGCAACAGCGCGATCATTCGGAATAAAGGTTCCGTTAACCTTTGTTCTGTACACTCTAGATATATTTTTCACATTTATACTTTAATCTTAAATACTTGAAAATTCCCAGCTGTGATTAGACGAAGCAAGGACGAATGGAATATAACCAAATATTCGATCCATATAGGAATTCGGAATATTATCACGGTGCAAAAATTGCGGTAGGTGAGACTCGCTTCTGTGATCTGCAATCTTCTCCTGTCTGAAACTGCTTGCGAGTATTGACGTTATTGAAAACAGCTAAAGTGCATCGAAATCAATGTTGAGGCTCACAGAATACTGCACTGCGCTTTCCCTATCTATCCTGTCTGTTTTGTTACTCAGCCATCAGCTCTTCTCACCGATTTCACCTCGTCGTAAGAAGCGATGTATACGAAAACGCTGCGTCCGGTTCTTAGAGCAGTCGGTATCGACTTGCCAACAACAACAACAACAACCATGACTTTGGCTGTATACACCCAACAGACGTGAAGAAGGCGCGGCTCGGGAATTTTGGGTCCGTCCAGCCACACACAACAGTGTGGTCGATCGTGTTCTTCTAACCAACACTCTTCACATTGACCCAAGATTCATTGATTCTACCGCTGCAGGAAATGGAGAAAAAAAATATTGATTTCCATCTAACGTGAAAGTGTCAGGCTGTACGTATTGGGAAGGAGCTACAAGCAGTGCAGTGGTTCTCCCTATGCAGATTTATCCTTCACATGCGTTTACACAATTTGAGGACAATGGAGCTATCAAAAGCGCTTAAAATATATCTGTGAATAGCATTGTACGCTGCCTGGATAGTATGCGGTGGTGTGTTAGCATGCGAGGTGTTCTACTCTTGAACGTGAAGTCATGGTGTGATGCTCAGTCTCGGCTGCAAATACTACTGTCATTATACCAAAATCAAATAGCATAGATAAGTGAGAGTAATAGACTGGGCACGACACCGTTGAAGGGATGGGACGCTTACCTCTGCTGTATTTCCAGGTTACGTTCCTCAATGCTTGGTCGACGTGGGTTCTTGAACCGTGGCCGTGCAGTCTTGGCCATGACGTTCCGCTCCCGCTCCTAAACGTGCAGGGATTGTCAGGGCTGGTTCCTTCGGCTACCGGCGGCCCGCGACACGGTTCTCTCGCGGACGCCATCGCAGTATATGACGCCGGATACAGCGGCCAGCCAGGCACCACCTCGGCTACGTTCCTCGGTGACCTGCCTTAGAGGGTTCTCGAACCTTGGCTGCGCTGTGTTCATCAGGCAGTTCCGTTTCCGAAAGTGCAAAGATGACCAAGTTTGGTTCCCTCGGTTACTGGCGGCTGGCAACATGGTTCACTCCCAGACGCCCTCGCAAGCCATGACGTAGGATATATAAGCCAGCCAAGCTCCAATTCGGTTGGGCACGACACCGTTGAAGGGATGGGACGCTTACCGCTGCTGTATGTCCAGGTTGGTTTCTTCAAAGATGCTTCCTGTTTAAAAAGTAGCCATTATTGCCTTGTTTGCGGTGTCTGGCCCTACTGACCTGCGTGATAAGATGTTTCGTACATTGCTGCTTCTTTCATGCCTGCGCCGGAAGTTCGCATCGTTGTTGTTGCTCTCAGCTGACATTGAATCAAATCCCGGCCTTAGCGTTGAGGAAACAGTCGCAATCGTTCATCCTTCAGTTATTCATGCAAAGCACACAGGGACAAGAAGAGACTTACAAGGACAGGCGCGAAGAGACTTACGACGACATGCATCTGCGTGTGTTAGCCACCCCTCGGTTGCTCTGCTTGCAAAACAGTTGTTGCTGATATCAGAACGTTAAGGCGTGTGATCATGTGATGCTATGTGCGCTTGTCATATATTATTTTTTAACCTGATCGAGGAGAACAGTGGACTGTTAAATATGTGTGTATTCCGAAAAATAAATCACTTGGTAGATCGCGCCTGTCCTTGTAAGTCTCTTCTTGTCCCTGTGTGTTTTGCGCGAGTAAGGGAAGGATGAATTGGCTCCAACTTGGCCGAATTGCAGTTTCGCTTCGCAATTGTTCTTGAAACAGTGCGTAGGCTTGAAGCGGGTCAGAATACAATAATTGGTGAAATTAAGGGCCTAAAAGAATAGGGGGATGCTACTGTTAAAGAAATCAAAAGCTTTACCAAGCGAGTGGTCACTCTGGAAGCAAAGCTGGTTTCTAATGCCCCTCCTTCATCCGTCTGTGCTGATGGTGCTATTGGTTCTATTTCTGATCAACTTCAAGCAGTAGTATCAAGGTGTGATTAAGCGGCAAATAGAATGCGACGGTGCAATTTGTTGTTCTTTGGAATTCCCGATGAGGACAAAGAAAGCTGGGAAACGTGTGTAAGTAAAATTATCGCCGTATGCTCAGGTAAGTTAGCGATCACCACTACCAGTTCTCAGTATGAACGTGTGCACCGGATGGGTAAATGTGCTTCAAACAAATGTAGGCCGATAATTGCTAAGTTTACGTTTTTTAGGACAAACAAGCTAACCTCGCCGGTGCGCATCGGCTGAAAAATACTGGCAGCTCTATTAGAGAAAATTTTTCGCAAGCTACACGGCAAGCGCGCAGGAAACTGCTTCAGTTCGCTAGGGAACGGAATTGTCCGTTCAAACTGAATGTCGCCAAACTTCGTATCGATAATACTACATATGTCTATGACACTTGTTCTGACACCGTAGTAACCGATAGATAGCTAGTGGTCGATGTACGCTGTGCTAATGTTCAGCAGTCATCTACTTCATGTTCTCCGTCACTTTCAGTATCATTTACTAATATTCGCAGTTTGTTACCGAAACGTGTCTTGCTTGATTCGTATCTTGATGACAGTAAATCAGATGTTCTATTGCTAACCGAGACTTGGCTTTACGCTGACGTATGCCACACTGAGCTATATCATGCTTCAAATCAGTATTCCATTTATCGCTATGACCGGGCACATAAAAAGGGTGGCGGCGTGCTCTTAGCCATCAAACGAACAATACCTTCCTTACATGTTGATACTGACACTCCCCTTGATATATCTGGGTCGCCTTTCCTACCTTACCTGGAAAATTATTGATGGGCGTATGCTATCGCCCACCTTCCTCTGACCGCCTTTTCGTGTCTGAGCTTCAAAAAATTATTTCCAGGGCTCTTGACTTGTTTTCCAACAGAGAAGTTTACTTAATTGGTGATTTTATTTTCCTGATATTATTTGGTCTTGCATGTCTTCTTTGAGCAATACGTCAAGTGAATTCGTCGAACTGTGTTTTGACTTTAATTTTACCCAGCTTGTCTCACAGCCCACTCACGAGACTAATATTTTAGATCTTATTCTGACAACAGAGCCCCATACCATAGGTCCAGTTGTGCAATTAGATGGTTTTAGCGATCACAACCCTCTACAGTTTTCAATTATTATTCCACTAAAATTTCCGGGTGTTCAGCGCAAGGTAATCAGGGATTATAGCAAGGCAAATTACGATCAAATGAACGCTGAACTTGATGTCTTTCTACACAATACATTTCTTCCCTAATTCACCAACAGGCCTGTTCAGGATAACTGGAATTCCTTTAGAAATATTATGGCCTCCTCATAGAAAAATATGTTCCACTAACAACAATCTCTAACGAAAAATCCAACCCATGGTTTAATAAATCGCTTAGATTGTTCAGAAATAAAAAGAAAAGGTTATATGCTTCGGCTAAAACGTTATCATCGTCTAAGTCATGGTTTATGTATAAACATTGCTTAAAATCTTACTGCCTGGCGATTAGCAAAGCGAAAAAAAATATTTTTCCGCTGACCTGTCTTCACTTTTACACACTAACCCTAAAAGGTTTTGGCGTGCCATTTCTCCTGACCATGGTAGTGACATTGTTTCCTTACATAACGCCGATAATGTTCCTGTCTCTGCATCTGAGTGTGCTTCAACCTTCAATTCGTTTTTTTTGCTCGGTTTTTACTAATGAAGACTTTTCTTCGGTTCCATGTGTCTCCGATCTTGAGTACGGCTTCATGTCTCCTGTCAGTGTTACTCTTGAAGGCATATCTAAAGTCGTACACTGTCTAAAGGTGTCTGCATCGTGTGGGGTTGACAATATGAATTTCAAGGTACTTAAAAACACATCCGCTTCGTCCAGTGAAATTTTATGCCACATTTTTCAACAGTCTTTACCTACTGGTCAACTTCCCACTGCCTGGAAGATAGCAAATTCCGATATTTAAAGGTGGTAACAAACACTCACCCGGTAACTACCGCCCCATTTCGCTAACATGCATCTGTTGCATGCTACTTGAACACATCATCACCTCCCATATATACTGCCATCTTGAGTCAAATAACTTCTTCTTTCTAAATCAGCATGGTTTTCGGGAAGCGTTATCTTGTGATACTCAACTATGAGAATTTACGCCTGATTTACATAACGGCATGAATAATAATAAAATTGTTAACTGCATCTTTGTTGATTATGCGAAAGCATTTGACACAGTTGCTCATTGTCGCCTAATAGCTAAACTGTCTGCACTAAGATTCGACGCTTCGAAATTTCTTATCCAATCGACAGCACTTTATATTTGTCAATACCTTCAGCTCGTCTACTTCCTTTGTTTCATCAGGTGTGCCCCAGGGCAGTGTGTTAGACCCTCTTTTTTTCTGATCTATATTAATGATTTCCCTTGTAACATTTCTTCCTCAATTCGTCTTTTCCCGATTGACTGCGTAGTGTATAGGACTATTACCTCTGAAGAAGACCACATACGTTTACAAAAGGACCTTGACTTAATAAATCAGTGGTGTGACCGTTGGCAAATGACGCTTAACACACCTAAGTGCTGCGTACTTTCTTTCACCCGTAGGAAATCGGTTTTTAAGTTTTATTACTCTATCTGTTCAGCTGAAATTCCCCGTTCATGTACTTACAAATACCTTGGTGTTAATCTTTGTACTAACCTTGCCTGGTGTACTCACATCGGCAAGATATGCGCGAAAGCAAAGAGAACTCTGGGATTCTTGCGCCGTAATCTGCATCATTCCCCATCTAGCATTCGGCAACAGGCCTACCAAACGTTTGTACGCCCTCAGTTGGAATGCGCTTCGTCCATCTGGTCTCCTGATCAACAATACCTAATAGATAAACTGGAATCCATCCAAAATCGCGCATCCCGCTTCATCACTTCAATGTATAATCGCGACTCCAGCATCACCCAAATCAAACGCGATATTGCCCTTACTAACTTGGATTCCCGCCGCTCTGTCGCACGCCTATGCCTCCTCCATAAGTACTACTACAACTCGTGGACCGCAGTCGTCTCTCACTTGACATTCCATCGCGTACATCTAGTCGACTTCATCATCATCTTAGTTTCAGACGCATGTTCGGCAACACACAGTCATTTCATATTTCTGCATTGCCGCTCCATCGCACTTTGGAATACCCTGCCTGATGAAACTGTTTCTTTTAGAGATCCTGCCAAATTTCGTGAGCAATTGGAAGTTTATATGTTCCTTTGATTTTGTGTAAAGATGTTTTTTCTTCATTTTGTATTTTACTGCATTTGCTTACAGTGTTTGTTCTTTTCCCTTCCATTGTACAGTTTTCTCTGGTTTCTTCTTCGATATAGTTTCTTTTTATGCTTTATTTATTGTGATTTTTCTGTAAACCCCCTTACCCAATGCTCCTCTGGGGCCTGTAGAGTAACATGAATAAATAAATAAATAAATAAATAAATAAATAATAAATAATAAATAAATAAAAATAATTAGATAAGGCAGTACACCCTCTTTATTTACTTGTATTCTCACTTATTAACATTCTCACTTAAAGGGACCCTGAAACTGTTTTTTTGAATCTTTGTCAGCGTTTGGGTAAGAGCATCCCTAAATAATTCGTAAGAGAAATTAAGCGACGCACCGTGTACCAAGGGCACTACGGACTATTATATCTATACCCTCCTCCTCACCCTGCCTAGCACTCTCAACACACAGACACCATGACATCGCCGGCGATCGCAGCGCTCTCATGAGCGCACTCGACGGTCTGAGATTCGCCCAGTCATGGCCTCTAATATTGCGCGCCGACAGGTTGTGCGCTATCTCAGAGGCCCAGTGTGCCCGGGAGCACGCCGTCTGGCAGCAAGGACAAAGCTCGCGGAGTGGTTGATATTTTCTCTGACAAATGCCGCTACACTACCAGCCGATCTTATTTATTCTCCAGTACGGCGACAACCTGCAAAAGCATGCGGACAAACATAAAGAATTCGAGAACGATCACCGATAAGTGGAAACTCGGGCAGTGTGGTTGTGTCTTCAGGGGCGAAGTTACAGCCGCAGACACGTGGATCGTGGCGTTGAACGGATAGCGATAGCGCAACGCTCATCGCAGCGACGAGCTGAAGGGATTCCCTCACAAACGTTGCACGATGTCGCAGCTACAAGTCACCAACTGCTAGATATGTGGTACACAACACGGCTAGGGCCATACAGTGTGTCCAAGAAAAGAAACCGCGAGATAAACACTGTCGATCAGCTCACGTTAACACGGAGCATGTTGTAACACAGGAGGACGACGCTCGTTGCCCACAGGAGGTTCAGTGACGTGGACTGAACATATCCAATCAGATCAGCCACCTGCGTGACGTCGCGCTTCCAGTACGAAGCGCACTAGAAGTGGGCGCGATCACAGCTGAGCCGCTGTCATCGGTGGCGATTCGCAGCTTTAAAGCCTTGTATTAAATTACGCAGTTTTACGCACATAGCTTAAATCAGTCTGTAATGATCCTTAGGACTTGCTCTACCGGCCCAATGTGTTCGTACAAAATCGTCGAAACCGTTTCAGGGTCCTTTAATAACTTATATTCTCACTTCATAACTTAATAACATTCTCACTTAATAACTTGTTGGCAGCAGTATTCTAGCTTGACTAGCACTGGCTAATATTGATTATGAGCTAGCGTGTCTAGCGGCGGCTAACTGTTCGCTGTAATGTGTGCTGGTTATTGCTTGTGGTGCTTTCTGTAGGCTATCACTGCCAAATATTGCCTAATCGTGTTCGCAGCTTTTGGTAACGTTGGGTAAGCGTTAGTGCGACCCCAGGCTAGGTAATATTCGCTAGCCCTGGCTAATACTGATTTATTGTCGGCTAGTGCTGCCTAATGGCGGCTACAGTCACGTAGTGATGGCTATCCCCCTCTATAACAACGTAGCAGATTTTGCATATTTACAACTATCACATTGGCGAAGTATATTGCTGACTGGCTGTATTTATTGAGGCGAAAGCCATTGATGCCTCAACAAACGAGATAAGTGACCGTCGGCGTCGCCGCAATACGAACGATGCAAAAATATCATCATGTGTTGACGTCATCATATGACGTCACATATCACCGACATTCGTCATACAGCCACTCTACACTCTAAGGCAAACGTGTTAAAAGGGTGTGTGGTTCGTCCCTTTTGGGACTAATGGGGCTGCCACAACCATTAATCCCTTTAAGGACTAACGGCACCGGGTTTAACAGTTAGTCCCCACAATGGACTAACATTTATTCCTCACATTTACACCTTACCAAGCAACTGTTAGTCCACACAGATCACCTCAATGGACTAACATTTGGTCCTCACAGTTACACCTTAACGGGCAACCGTTAGTCCTCGCAACTGCATCTCGCCAGACGAACGTTCGGTCCACTCAAGTATTCCATGCGGATGAACTTTGTATCCCCAGGGATGATTTTCTACAGTTACTCTCCGCAAGGCTTAATACTTTTCTCTCGTGTTTCTTTCCGAGGTGAGAACAAATGCCGCTGAAAAGAATACGCGAAAAAATATTTAGTCATGCGTGTGTCACTGCTTTCGCAGTCACTGTGACAAGAAAATACAAAAGTGAAACAATGAAACGTTTTATTTTTCTCTATACATATGAAGTTTCTGATTTCTTTCATTGAATTCACTGCAAAATGTCTAATAAAGATCCGCGTTGTCATATCTCGTACAGTCTATTTTGTGAAGCTGCTCCAATGGAAGCGGCATTGTACGCGCCAGGGCACACAGCATCCTGCTCGTTGTGGACAACGGTTGCATCCTGCAAAGTACAACAATATTGCAAATTGTCAGTCACACGTGACAGCGAGGGAGGCAGGCACATTGCAAATACGTGCAAGGGGAATTAAAACACACGTCTAAAATATGGCGTGCAAATAAGTTCACCCCTGCAAAGCACGAAAATATTGCAAATAGTCAGTAGCACGTCACAGAGTGGATGAAGACGCACGCATATGGCAAATACGCGCAAGGTGAAACAAAAACACACGTCTACAATATAGCATTAGCATGTGCATAATTTCACTGTGATGTCATATATCAAAGACGCATTTCAAGCCACATAGCGCGACAGTTCAAGTGCGGCAGCCGCAGCCATCACGCCGAGGCGCCGCCAACCACCGTGCCGCCAACGAGCCGGCGAGTTTACTGCGAGCGGCGTCGTACAGCTCGTGCAAGCCCGTCAGCCGCCGCAGCCAGTCGCAGCCGCCAGCGAATCTCGAGCAGAAGAGCGAGCGAACGCGGAGCCGCCGCCACGCACGGCGCCGAGCTGCTTGCGAGTAAGCGTCAGGAAGCCGACGGTAATGGCGACCAGTTTCCACAGAGTTCCGAAGCGCAGCTAAAGTCCGCTAGTTAAAGCACCCGCCAACCCATGCCGGTGCATTTCAAGCGCGTGGCATACAATCCAGCTCGTTGCCGGCGACCACACAACGTTTAGGACGAATCGCAAAACAGCGGCGAGGCGTCTGCCTAATATCGCGAGCTTGCAGCTCATCACCACGGCGAATCATCGGTGAGCGACCGTCCGGGCGGCCCACGACAATGGCGGCCAATATCAAGGCGGTCACAAAGCACAGGCGAGCTGACGCCCAAGCCGGCCCTCGCGGTACATTTCGTGGGCGCGATATCCAACACGATCGAGTCCGCCACCGCCAATCGCGATCACCTTAGCGCACGCGATAGGTACGGCAGAATAAAGAGCGATCACTTACTTGTGAAAGAATCCAGAGCCAATTGGTGCCCTGAGTCAGATTGAAATCATGGATTCGATAGGCCTACTGTCTTCTCGGCCGCCATTCCGAGCCGGTGGCGATCAGTGTTGCGGGGTTGCCACTCCGGAATCGGAATGACTCCGGAATCGTTCCACATTTTCGTGACCCCGGAATGGAATGGGACTGCAATGGGGACAACGCTTGGAGGAATGCAATGGGAATGGAATTAGGCGCCTTTTGCACGGAATGGAATCGAAATGGAATTAGGTCTTTTTTCGAAAATAGAGCACGATGTCTTCTATGCGCTGTTTTTGAAACTTCAAACATTAGTTAGTCAGAGACTCGAATTTAAGAATAAAGCTGTATTTTCAAAATGGCTTGGCGTATTACAAGCACCGTACATTTATAAGGAACGCACCTACCACAATTCTGTCCTTACGTAGAATGTGTTGCTCTTAAGTTTGTCTCTACTCTTTGCGTAACCGTGGCTCTGTGTCGTTGGTATCCGTCGCGCGGAACTACGGCGGATATCGACGGCACAATAAAAATGTTTCACTCACTCACTCGGGGGCACCTCAAGTGCCTGCTGACTCCCCATTAGGGTTGCGGAATGGGCGCCTTCATTCCATTCCACTTCCATTCCGGAGAATTAGGATTTACCACAATTCCATTCCTTTTAACTCTTCCAAATAAACAAACTAAGCCCATTCCCATTCCGGGAATGACCGGACAGCTCAATTCCATTCCTGTAATTCCTCAATGTAGCAAGAGGCAACTTGATAGTTTTATCGAGTTAAGAATGAACATAAAGCTGATGTTAACAGATACATTAAAGGAGCACTGACACAAAATTTCGAAGGCGAGATAATGAGTGAAATAGACGTATGTGGAGCCGTACACAACGTCTACGAAATATCAAGGGCCAATATAGCCTAGAAAATATTTAAAATCAATTTTAAAGTGCATGCCGCGCGACTGAGCGAGATGCGAGCGCTTCGCGACGCCGACATCAACGCGGAGTATGTGTAAACAAACCTACGTCACGAGTTTGTGTTGGCTGGTGGCTGGTTGTGCCCTTGCGCTTGTGCCGTGCTACCTGCCATTTCTTCCTCCGTGCCTGCGGCTTTGCGTGTGCTAGTTGTGTTCTCTTCCGCTGTTCGCTCGTCGTGCCCGTTGGCAGATGTTATGGCCCGCTCACGCTAGCGGCAAGCCTGCCGCAATGGCGCGGTGCCGCAGAACGTCGGCCGTCGCCGCACGCGCGAGAGCTGTCCAACTTGCACGGCAAGCTTCGCCGGCGAGGCATTCGCGCCTCCGAAAAACATGGCAGCACTGCCAAAAGCGGTTGTCGTCCACTTCGAATCTATGAAGTGGCCGCCGTGCGCTCTGTAACGTGTAAGTTCCGAACTGATGCTTCCATTTGCTTTAGATTCATGTCCTTAAGCTTCGACAGCAATGTATTCGTCTTGATTCGGCGCCGTTTTTGAGAGCCATAGTCAAATAATCGATGCTGTATGCTTAGCGAGTCGAGATGGGCGCTTCCGAATGCTCGGAGGACATAGATTACGCGTTTGTTAGTTGTTTCTAATCCTCCAGCTGGCGCCACTTGACCTGGTTCGGGGCCCACCGCACTCACGCTCGCGCGCCGCCTACGTCACAATTTTGCGTGCTCACGTGGCCAGCTGTGGCTACCCGTCCACCGGAAGTAGCTGCCTAGCTCGGTGCTCTTTGAAACCGAAACTGCGACTGGGCGCAGTTTCGGTTTCAATACCGTCGCGCACTTGCGCAAACGAGGTTTGCAGCCGTGATAAGTGGGTCATAAGCTATCTATTGCAACAAAAAAAAACAAGGTGCCAAATTTTTGTGTCAGTGCTCCTTTAAGAGCTGGAAAAGTACGGAGAAGACGTTACCAATGTCAAGTGATATTAGCTTGGTGACATATCTCCTGCACTACAGTCACCCTACTAATTCCGATAGGGGCAGTTCTCCCGCTACCTAAAGCATTTGCATGGTCAGCAGGTTTGTATGAATGGTGATAATAACATTGTTTAAGCTTAAATGTGTGAATCCTAAAATGACGACATAGCGTATTTTTATACTGACAAAAGTAGTGTTCAAGAAGACTAAGCAGTTTTTTCATGCGTCTGGATCGCCAAGACAGGGGCAAAGTATCGCAAAAGGAAGAGGGAGCATTAGGTGAGACAGATAGCAAGCTGGTATACGAAAGCTTGCAGTGAACACAAGCATTGCCCCAACGTCAATACGCTTCATAACTAAGAGAAGTGCTTTTTTCGAATATGCATCCGTGTCGCCAACGGCGACAGAAGCAAAAGCAATGAAGTGAACAGTGGCGAGTCAGCAGGCACATGAGGCGCCGCCGAGTGAGTGAGTGAAACAACTTTATTGTGCCGTTGGTATCTTCCGTAGTTCCGCACGACGGATACCAACGGTACAGAGCCTCGGTTACGCGAAGAATAGAGACAAACTTCGGAGCAACACAGTCTATGTAAGGACAGAATTGTGGTAGGTGCGTTGCCTGTAAATGTACGGTGCTTGTAATCAGCCAAGCCATTTTGAAAACACTGCTTTATTGTTAAATTCGAGGCTCTGACTTACTAATGTTTGAAGTTTCAAAAACAGCGCATAGACGAAATCATGCTATAGTTTCTGAAAAAGGCCTAATTCCATTGCAATTCCATTCCGTGCAAAAGGTGCTTAATTTTATTGCCATTCCAACCCTCCAAGCGTTCTCCCCATTCCATTGCCATTCCATTTCGGGGTCGCGAAAGTGTGTAATGATTCCAGAGTCATTCCGATTCCGGAGTGGCAAATCCGCAACACTGCTCCCCACCCTTTACTTCATTATTTTTGCTTCTGTCGCCGTTGGCGACTCGGACGCATATTCGAAAAAGCGCTTCTCTAAGTTATGTTGAGTATTGACGCTGGGGCAATGCTTGTATTGACTGCAAGCTTTCGTATACCAGCTTGCTAGCTGTCTCACCTCCCTCTTCCTTTTGCGATACTTTGCCCCTGCCTTGGCGCTCCAGACGCATGACAAAACTGCATAGTCTTCTTGAACACTACTTTTGTCAGCATAAAAACACGTTATGTCGTCATTTTAGGATTCACGCATTTAAGCTTAAACAATGTTAATATCACCAATTATTCAAACTTCCTGACCATGCAAATGCTTTAAGTAGCGGAAGAACTGCCCCTTTGGGAATTAGTAGGGTGGTTGTACTGCAGGAGATATGTCACCAAGCTACTAGCACTTGACCTTGGTAACGTGTTTTGCGTACTTTTCCAGTTGGGTGTGTTTAGATAAGAACGTCGGTGTATGTCCGTCGACCCCCTGTAATTTCACCGAAAAAAATATATTTCGTTGTCCGCGTCCCCAAGACCACAAAACCACTTTTATTCTCGCAAAAAAAAATTCACCTTCCTTAAAAAAATTTAGAAGTCTCCACTTAGCCGCCACCGCCTTTTTCGAATTTCGCGGAAAGGGGATTTCGATGAGATGCCACAAAAAAACTATTGCAGCTGTAGGTCTGCAAAATTTTCTCTACATACTACGGATAGTTTAAGTTCATAAAACATTATTACTTTGCAGTTTTGATGTTGTTCTTTTAAGAAAAATATTCGCAAAATCGGCACAATGTTCAATAATGCTCAAATTTAAGATTTTTTTTCTCCGCGCGTATAAGCGCCAGACATCCCAAAATTTTTGAGAACATTGCTATATGTTAGCTTAACAAATGTGCTGAACGAAAGCGCTGAGAGTGACTTGAAACGTTAACCAGAAATGTTCAACTGAGGACAAGTCTCTAAAAATGCAATATTTCGAAGGTCATTTAAAAAAAACACCATCTTCGATTTTCTTTAAACTCTTCATAACTAAAGCCAAGCACGTGTTCTAAATTAATCTGTAAAAACATGTTGCATTATTTTTGTGAGGTAGGAGTTATGAAGCACGAAAAGTGGCCAAATTGACGTAAACTGAGTAAGCACAACATTGAGCGAGCATGGCGCAATAATTTCCATTATCATTATTTTTAGGTCGTGAATGTGTTCTGTGGATTGACGGATTGACAGAAAAAAAGAGGAACAGTTGGTTCTGAAGAGCAAATTATTACTACATTTTACGCAAATAAAAAAAAAACTTCTACATGGGTCCCAGCCACTGAGCATGCCGCGATGCTGAGTCACACGCTTCGCAGGAATCGCTTTCAAAATCTTTCGCGCATGTGAGCCTGCGTACGGCTCACAAAGGAGGTGGCTGGAGAGGATCCATGCCTGGATGTTTATCGCTTCCATGGCACGTCGGTAATGTGATAGCGCAGACGGTGCGTGGCGGCACAAACCGCGCTCGCGCGCTCCCTAACAAAAACGAAAAAGCGTAAGAAAGCGGAGATCGAGGCTGCTGTCTCGAGGACAATTTCTGCTGGCCTTACAGCAGCGTACGGCACTACAGAGGAACCTGGTCCTTCAGCGGAAACCTGCAACACGTGTCGCGAGTGGCTGCGCAACCTAAAGGACGCCTTCGACAACTGCGAATCATGTCATGAACGCTGCCGCCTCCTGACATTGCTCCCTGTGAACCTTTCTCATCAACAGATTCGAGAAATGATTCCATCCGCAACTCGGCACCTAATTCGGAGATCCAGAAAATAGAGACACCCATGGGGTGTGGTCAAGTCCGGACCTCTACACCAGATCGAAACTGAACCCAGAAGGCATACAGGCAGCAATGAAATACTATACTGAAGATGAGCTCAACTGCACCCAACAAAGCCCAAACAAGAAAGATGTCATTGCAATTACATCTAATGGACAAAAAGAGTACATTTCGAAACGGCTGATGACCAGGTCCATTCGGGAAAGATTTCTTCTGTTTAAAGCGGCTCACCCTGACACAGGTATCGGGCTCACGAACTTCTCCTCCTTGAGGCCGAAATGGGTTGTGTACACTGCGCCTCACGAAGTTTGCGTCTGCACATACTGTGCAAACGCTAAGCTAAGTGCACGGGCCTTAGAAATAGCCACTGGTGAGAAAAAAAGCGTCGAAGACCTTCGTGATTTGACCGTTTGTAAAACGCCGTCCAGACGGTGTTTTCTATCCTTGTGTGACTCGTGCCCCACACCTCAAGTTATTACAGCGCCTGATCTAGGGATCCCAGAAGAAGAGGAAGTTGTGTTCGCAACCTGGCAGAAAGGAGATTTGGTCAAAAAAGAAGTAAGTCCGGACGATTTTTTGCAACACCTTCAACAGTGCTTAAAAAAAAATGGGTGCCGCATGTAATCAAGATCCGCATGTAATCATGCCGCATGTAATCAAGATCACAAGGTTGCTTCACCAGGAGCAAAAAACACAACTGCTTCAGGGACGTGAGTGACTGTCTAACTTGTCTGACTATGACTTGTGACTCCGATGCCCTGTGTATACATCAGGGGTAAATAAACTGTTCCTTCCAAGAGCACGACTCGACTACATTTCTAGAAATCTTGCGGTTAGTCCTTACGTATGGACCAAAACTTCGACGCGTGCACGCACGCACATGAACAAATTTGCACTTTAAGGTAGCTCATTGGTTTTCTCTGTCAAGCTCTTGTCCCTCGAGCACAACAGAACACATTGAGGACCTAAAAATAATGATAACGGAAACTATTGCTCCATGCTCGCTTATCTTGTGGTTACTCTGTTTACGTCAATTTGGCCACTTTCCGTGCTTCATAACTCCTACCTCACAAAAATAATGCAACATATTTTTACAGATTAAGTTAGAACACGTGCTTGGCTTTAGTTATGAAGAGTATCTGTTTTATGTTCTTTCTTTTTTCTTTTTTGTTAGGGAGCGCGCGAGCGCGGTTTGTGCCGCCACGCACCGTCTGCGTTATCACATTACCGACGTGCCATGGAAGCGATAAACGTCCAGCCATGGATCCTCTCCAGCCACCTCCTTTGTGAGCCGTACGCAGGCTCGCATGCGCGAAAGATTTTGAAAGCGATTCCTGCGAAGCGTGTGACTCAGCATCGCGGCATGCTCAGTAGCTGGGACCCATGTAGAAGTTTTTTTTTTATTTGCGTAAAATGTAGTAATAATTTGCTCTTCAGAACCAACTGTTCCTCTTTTTTTCTGTCAATCCGTCAATCCACAGAACACATTCACGACCTAAAAATAATGATAATGGAAATTATTGCGCCATGCTCGCTCAATGTTGTGCTTACTCAGTTTACGTCAATTTGGCCACTTTTCGTGCTTCATAACTCCTACCTCACAAAAATAATGCAACATGTTTTTACAGATTAATTTAGAACACGTGCTTGGCTTTAGTTATCTAGAGTTTAAAGAAAATCGAAGATGGTGTTTTTTTTTTAAATGACCTTCGAAATATTGCATTTTTAGAGACTTGTCCTCAGTTGAAGATTTCTGGTTAACGTTTCAAGTCACTCTCAGCGATTTCGTTCAGCACATTTGTTCAGCTGACATATGGCAATGTTCTCACAAATTTTGGGAAGTCTGGCGCTTATACGCGCAGAGAAAAAAAATCTTAAATTTGAGCATTATTGAACATTGTGCCGATTTTGCGAATATTTTTCTTAAACGAACAGCATCAAAACTGCAAAGTAATAATGTTTTGTCAACTTAAACTATGCGTACTATGTAGAGAAAATTTTTCAGACCTACAGCTGCAATAGTTTTTTTGTGGCATCTCATCGAAATCCCATTTCCGCGAAATTCGAAAAAGGCGGTTGCGGCTCAGTGGAGACTTCTAAATTTTTTTAAGGAAGGTGAAACTTTTTTTCACGAGAATAAAAGTGGTTTTGTGGTCTTGGGGACGCGGACAACGAAATATATTTTTTTCGGCGAAATTACAGTGGGTCGACGGACATGCACCGACGTTCTTATCTGAACACACCCAGTTCTTAATGCATCTGATGGCATCAGCTTTATGTTCATTCTTAACTCGATAAAACTATCAAGGTGCCTTTTGCTACATTGAGGAATTAGAGGAATGGAATTGAGCTGCCGGCCATTCCCGGAGTGGGTTTGGGCTAAGTTTTTTCATTCTGAGGAATTGAAAGAAATGGAATTGTGGTAAGTTCTAATTCCCCGGAATGCAATTCGAATGAAATGGAGGCGCCCATTCCGCAACACTGGTGGTGACGCCGTGCCATGACTACGCCGGAGATATACAGCGCGGCGTCGCGCGGTCGATACCAGCTCCAGACTTCATGAGTGCGGCGCAACGTAAAAGCAGCACGACACGCTTATCCATGGATACGTGTATATCAAAGGCACCGAGGCGTAGTTCCTAGATCGGCGAACTCTCTGAGAGCGACACAGCCGCCAACACGCTAGCACGAACACAAGTGGGAAGACTGACCCGAGCGAGGAGGACGATTAGTTCCCTTGACAACGGTTTACACAGGGAACGTATCTCTCTCTGCACACGGCCTGCATCTTCCGCGCAGTTTATCCCTTTGCAGAATAACTGGTTTACACGCGGCACGCATCCCTCGGCGCTTCCTCCTCAGTGGTCTATCCGTTCATCGCGCGCGCCTATTGGGCTCCGTTACTCCTCTTTTGGGTAATTTTGCCTTAGAGTGTAGCTACCAGGGGCGTAGGCAAGGGGGGGGGGGGGGTTGGGGGGTTCAACCTCCCCCCCCCCCCCCGAAATTTTTCAGTTTTGCTTGCGTATATATACGCGCACACATACAAACGCACGCACGACCATACATAAAGTATGGTTGAACCCCCCCCCGAAAAAAATTTCTGGCTACGCCCCTGGTAGCTACCTTGACAGTTGCCCCCGACAAGTGGTAAAAATTACTCGATATTGGAGGTTCAGAATCATGCTTTTGCTTTTGCAAATCGGCTTTTAAGAGCGAGCGAATCTCGCCGGGGCACCCACATCCTTTTACACGTATAGCTTTAATGAAGCGCTGCTTATGGGCCTAATACCATGTTATTAGATGCGATGCAGCTTTTCCTCGGGGCTGTGTCTGACGGTGGCGTCCGCGCTCCACTGCGCTTGCGCCTACTCTTTCTCCCACTGTCCTCCTTCACGCGGGTGTTCGGTCGCCTTCTCTCCTCTCCTCCCCAGCGCTGCAGCCGCGGCGCAGCCTCTCCTCCCACGTGATGTAGCCGCGCCGCAGCCAAATACAGCCTGTAACCCACTCTCTGCTCTCCCTCCCCCATTTCATATGTATATAAGCCCGTAAGCTCGGTCGGCTTCCGTCATTCTCGCTTCGCTCCCGTTCAGAGGAGTTGTAACGGCAGCGTCGGGATGCGAAGCAGCATTGCGGGCGCACACCAAGTTTCCATTACGTTCACTCGGCGCTAACGGAGAGCAACGCACAAACACAACTTTATGATAACACAAACACTAAATAGAAACCTCACACACTAACGGAAACGCCGAGTGAACGTAACGGAAACTTGGTGTGCGCCCCCAATGCTTCTTCGCATCCCCTCATGGTTCCCTTGAGTGGGAGATGGTGTATTTTTTAAAGCCTTTTTTCAGTGTTAGTGTTATTTATAATGTGTTACATTAGCGACACACGCGGAAAGATAAAGGTAGGAAAACTGATATTTTGTGGAGTTCGCATGGATTAGTGGCACAGACAGTGTAGCGGCAAATTGTGTGGAAGGATAAAAGAAACAGGACCCCGCAAATGCTTGCTCGCCAGCAAGAGCTTGTTGAAACTGAAAATGTCTCCCCCATCGCTCGAAAATCCTCTAACCCAGACGCATTTTTTTTCGTAATCTCGAAATGCAGCTGATTGCCATCATTCTATTTGAAATAAAAGTTCCATTGAATTCCACTCCCCGTTATCGTACGCCTGAAATAAAAACAAAATAAAAATAAACTGAAGTCGTTTAAAGCTTCAGAAATCCGGAGAGGCTTCGTTAAGACGACCGAAGCGCGGCAACCGATCGCATTCGCATTCAAGAAATAGTCCCGCTCATGCACTCAGCAATGTTCTCCGAAGGCGTGGTCATAAGCAGTCCGGCTGATGACGTCAGTCTGGAGAGCGCCCATTCATGCAGACTTATTTGCATCCACCTTTAAGGAGTAAATTCCTGACTTCTTATTGTAGTAGCCTGCTATAGTAATTATTTATATCTACAGAATATGAAGATCGCGAGAGTCTTCTCTACTTTTCGTTCTCCTCGCACAAAGCCTTCTATCTCATCAGCAAAATGTGGGCTGAGAAATCGACTAGTTACCTCCGATTAGCTGCCTCATATCTCGAGCCTTGAATTCAAGAACCTTTCTTGGCATATAAAAGCCGCCTGCTCAGCGTGACGAAATGTCTAAATTAAATAGAAAAGCACGTCCTTACATACCTACGTTCCGAAATTCTTGCACGACCAGAATAATATAGGCTATCGCACCACCGTACTAGCTATCACGAGTACACCATAAAAGCAGGGCATTCTACCCACGGCAGTCTACAGAAGTATTTACATCATAAAACAGAGCACACACACACGAAGATAAAAGAGGAAAATAAAGAACCGACGACACGAGCGCTGACTGTCAACTGAAATTTTTATTCAAAACTGTCATATATATATATATATATATATATATATATATATATATATATATATATATATATATATATATATATATATATATATATATATATATATATACAGATTACAATCACATGATGCAACATATGCGTATCAAGGCTACAATTTAGTGACTATGTTGCTGCGTTGAATAAAAATTTCAGTCAACGCTCGGGTCGTCCCCCGCCACGGTGGTCTAGTGGTTATGGCGCTCGACTGCTGACCCGATGGTCGCAGGATCGAATCCCAGCCGCGGCGGCTGCAATTTCGATGGAGGCGAAAATGTTTAAGGCCCGTGTACTTAGAGTTAGGTGCGCGTTAAAGAACCCCAGGTGGTTCAGATTTCCGCAGCCCTCCACTACGGCGTCTCTTGTAATCATATCGTGGTTTTGGGACATTAAACCCCAGATATTATTATTCGTGTCGTCGGTTGTTTCTTCGTGTGTGTGCGCTGTTTCATGATGAATATCGACCATCTCGCCGAACTCGCTACTTTGTTTAACACTTTACAATACGCTGCAAGAGCTTCAAAATAAACACGGCACGAGTAAATCCCCAAATATTTCATCACTGTACATGCAACATCGTCTGCTGCGAACTGCTGCACACAAGGCAGACTGGGTGGTCACCCACTGAGAAAGCATAACATTTTTTTCGGCACGTATTACAGTTCGCATTTAGCGGCACATGGTATCAGCTTAAAAACTGTGTGTCAGGGTTTGTTGAGAGAACTGTTTTGTTTACGCTTGGAGCGGGAGAAAAAAAAATGAACAGAGTGCGCGTTCGGTGCCTTTATAAACCATGGCTGATTGATGGAATCACTTTCGGATGTCTGTACTGCGCGTTCATTGGGATGAAATTTTAAGTGTTTTTATTTTTATTTTCTCCGGTAAAACGTGTCCTTTGTTCAGTTACGGTGACTGCGATGTTGGCTGCTCTTGTTTTGGAATACTTGTTGGGTTTAATAGACTGTTACATGAGAGAAAGCGATCGCGCAGTCACTTGTTTTCTGCATTTTCGTTGTGTGCGCTACCTTCATTTATCAGAGATACCTGAAAGAGTGACACTCTTTACGGCGCAACAACGCATTAAATGGTGCATATTTTAGTATATTCCACAAACTGATGCATTCTGGTTCGACATAAGCATTTAAGGGCTTCCCTCTTTGACTCCGCGGCAGTTTCAAAGAGTGATATATCGTGGAAACGTACAACCCCGATTTTAAACACAAAGGAGTAACGTGGTATTCAAATATACTAGCGTACTTGTTTCTCAGCGCACACGAAATAAAACTGAATTACGCGATCAATAGTGCCTAACTACCACAGGATAAAAAAAGGTACGATTCAATAGCGAGACACGAAAATCGTAAACAAGTTCCCGTGGCCTCGTTTCTGAGCGCCCCCTTGTAAAGCCCTCTCGTAGGCATGATGTTCTCTTTCGCATCTTACTTCTTCAGCGCCACTGTCCACAGTCCTGTTTAAAGCGCTCCAGAAATAGTGGCAAGGAGATCAATCGTCGTGACTTATTGAGTTACCTCGTTCCGTCGTGCACAACGCAAGCGTCGTCTCCACCGGCCGCTTTGGAAGACTCGCAGTTCTAGCACCACGCTCCTTATTCAAACGTACGTCTCACTTGAACACAATTCCCGAACTTCAATTTCCACCTTTCCGATGCTGTCGCGGGTCAACTGAACGGTTGAATTACTTGGGAAAGTGACATTACATTAAAAACGTACTTACATTTAATACATCACTCTGTCCCTCATGTATTCACATTCTCGGTTGCGAGGCATACACTCGTCTTCATGAAACTTACTTTTTCCTTACACTCGTAGGCCGTAATCATGTTATCCTTCCACGCGGTATCATGGAGGGTGTCTTGGATGGCGCGGTCGAAGCAAATCAGTTCTGCCTGTTCCGCTAAGCTGAGGTCTAGATGCTGCTGCATCGTGCTCACCGGGGTGTACCCATCTGCTTGCCGGGTGTCCAGTGTACACTCTTAGGCAAAATTACCCGAAAGAGGAGTAATGAAGACCAATAGGCGCGCGCGATGAACGGATACACTGTCGAAGGAGCAACCACAGATGGACGCGCGCAGTGTGCAAATCCGTTAGTCTGCAGAAGGAGCAACCGCGCTTGAGATGCAGGCCGTGTGCAGAGATACGTTCCGTTTGGAAACCGTTGTCAAGGAAACTAACTGGCCTCCTCGCTCTCGGGTCAGTCTTCCCACTTGTCTTCGTGATGACGTGTTGGTGGTTGTGTCGCACTCGATCAGTATAGTTCGACGGTGTAGGAACTATGTCTCGTCGCCTTAGATGTACACGTATGCGTGGTTGAGCGCGTGGTGCTGCTTTTACGTTTCACCGCAACCATGAAGTCCGGAGCTGGTGTGGACACGCCGCGCTGTATTTCTCCGCTGTAGTCGCGGCGCGACGGCAGTGCGTGCCACCGGCTGGGAATGGCGGCCCAGTAGACAGTAGGCTTATCGGATCTACGATTTCAATCTGACTCTGGGAAAAAATCGGCGCTGGATGACGTAAGCGAGCACTCTTTATCCTGCCGTATCTATCGCTTGCGCGAAATGCATAGCGATCGCCGGCAACAGGCTAGATCGTGTTGGATCTGTTGGATCGTGTTGGACACTCCCTCAACAGAGTTTTGGTACTCTGGCTGAACGAGAGTGAACAAGGTTCCTCGCCAGAGTAAAATCACGCTTCCGAAATGGAGTACGTATATTGTCGGTTGGAATTACGCTACTCCCCCAGAGTTTTACAGTGCTGGTTGAGCTATAATGCATGAACTCCATCCTAGAGTAGAATCACTCTTGCTGCAAGGACAAACGTGTAAGAAAAAGAAAGTCCTCGTGCGTTTTCTTCCATGTAACAAAGAACCTTGATGAGAAGACCTAAAGCTTACCTGACATACACAGAACTCACATCCTCACACTCAATCATATACAACACAGAACATATACTGCTGGCGCTATAGACAACCATAACTCGGTAACCGGTACATATACCCATGGTGTTTTGCCCCCTTTCTGGTGCAGATGGCAACAGCATTGCTGCGCGCATTTAACCAGCAAATATACAAGGAACACGTGTACGTATATGATGATCCTTAGGGATACTGTTGGCACATCGACCTTTTACTATAAATTTGCGTAAAATTCAATGCCGTTTTCATTAGCGAAATTTCAAATATCAGCTGTGACTCTATCATATCGGCTCAATGCAGTAGACCCGTTCATGCCCAAGTTTGAGAGTTGTAGCCACGCGCTAAGAAATACGCTTGCGACTATCTTTTACCAGAGCTGGCTGATGAATACTTGACGATGTTACGATCTGGCGTCCGATCCGACATGCGGTGCCGCGGCTGTACGCACGCTAGAAAAACAACACCGGTCGACACAACCACAATGCAAACGCATCACTGGCGATCCTCGCACTTTCGCTTACCTCGGCTGCATTTTAATGTGAAGGTGAAAAGCTTTCGAAGCTAAAATGCGCATTCTTCAACCTTCGCGAGCCACTTGCGCCGAGATCGGTCGCACTCAGTGTGACCCGTACGACTCCTCCCAGCGAAGGCCCAGCGCACCGGTGGAGTCTGTGTGTACATGCTGTGGGCGCTTCTGGGTTTAACGACACGCAATTCCGACGAGTAAAAATGAGTATGCAGTAAATATTTGGCATCGGTTAACATGTCTGTACCATTTTTTCTTGCCTACGGTGCTCGTACAATAAGCGACGGGCATTGCGGCGCGCTTTAGCAAACGAACCTCGGCAGCCACAGAAAGCCGCCGGGCGCACTCGCCGGCACTCCGCTCACACAGACTTGTGAATTAGTACGCCTTGTTGAACTTACATGATGGCATACTTGCTTGCATGTTCAATTTGGTTTTTGCCGATCGGTTATGTAGTTGCAACTATCGAGTGAGATGCAAATCAGTACACTGACACTGCCGCTGTACTGGTATATCGTCGAATGCGGGAGACAATACACGTTATTCAATGTCATTCGTGATCGGCAGGTGTTTGTGTGTCATGAAGACTTTATTTGGGAAAGAATATTGTGTCTATTTTCAGTATGCGACCCGTAAGGATGAAGCCGAGTGGTGAACTCTGTCTTGACTACAGTAAAGCTTTCACGGCAAAGCGTACCGTAAGTAGACTAGTCTTTTCGCGGCAAAAGTGATGTGTTGGAGCGTGGCGTAGTGGTGGAGAACTCGAATTCGAAGGTGGCAGGTTCAATTCCTCCAGACAAAGGGTCTTTTTTTATTTTTTATTTTTATTGCAATAATGCTTGTAGTGTCTAGCTTACTCTAGTGGTAATTAGTTTGCGTCATAAACTAAGTTTTGGCGATGCGTTAGAAGTTGCCGCTTTTCAAGGCTTCGAAGCTGCCGCTGTTGGCGTTTCAGAAACCAATGGTTGACGGCCACAAACACTTTCTTTTGTTACCATTGAAAACTGTCCCATTAACTTGCACACTAAACTGACATCTGTAGTGTCTACGCTCGGTGAATTATGGTTAAGAGACAGTTATATATTGCTGTGCGGCGTCAGCCAGAAGCTCGCGCTAGTTTGTACTCCGTCTGCTTAGGAGGAAGTCCCCGACCCTGTTCACACTACGTCGGCGGGGGAGTTCTGTAGACTGCAAACCGCACATGAGCAGCAGAGTTCGCAGTCTCTTTCACTCTGCCATCAAGAAAAGAGTAAGTTCCGCGTATGCGCTGCGCTACTCCCCCACGGAGTTAAAGAACTCTGGCGAGAGTAATACAGTTGCTCTGCTCTTGCAGTACTCTCTCTACATCTGTGAGCACAAATGTTAGTCCATTGAGGTGATCTGTAGGGACTAACTGTAAGACCCAGTGCTATTAGTCCTTAAAGGATTAATGGTTGTGGCCGCCCCTTTAGTCCCCAAGAGGAGGAACCACACACGCTTTTAACTCCATTTTGCCTTAGAGTGTGTAGAAAGACACTTGGTGATGACTGTTCGGACGAAGGAGCGCTTTGTGCGGAGTTGCTCCATCGTCGAAGGTCGACGGCCAGGTGACCGCGTTGGCTTCAGCACCAGAACGAGTGTAACGAAAGGGCGGAGACGAGACCCCGGCCCAGACGTTTGGTTATATCGAAGAAATGCAAGCAACTGAACGAGCCAGTGCTTGTGCTTGTTGTTCGTGCTCCGCGCCCCTTCGTTCTCTTTTATTTGCAACAGGGAGCACGGCTGGCACAGGGGTTTCTGCTGAGTTAAACATCACCTCTTCTAGGTCATGGCGTGGCCTCTAGACGCGGGAGTTTCTGAAAAACGCATTAAAGTCACTATTTTCCGCTAGCTTCTTTTTGAAAACAAAGTTGCCTCCACCAACTGCAGCACCAGAGCTTTCAACTGGGGTGCAAATCTCGACGGCAAACGTTTCGTTCAAGATCCCTTTAAAGTAGGCATTCTAGCGACGGCTAGGAAAATTATGCATCATAAACCGTCAATAGCATAAGTTATGAGCTTACTCGTTCTTATCGCAACAGCGCGTCTAATAAAGGTGTTTAAATAAAACGCTTGAACAATTCTTTGAAACCTATTTTTAGTGCTATGAACAGCAACCTCTGACACCGTTCCGCACTCTGCAATCAAGCCAGTCACTAAAGGTCACGAAAACAACTGTAAGATGCGTGCACATACATGCGAGCGGTCTTATGAAAGCTCAAGTTACGGACGTTCCCGCTTTGATCAAGGGCGGTAACCAGAAGCGGCACTCTCGAAAAAACAAAACCCCGCCGTCAACTTCCCTATCTATTTCTAGTGTCTAAAATTTCAGACATCATTTTTTCTCCTTAAAAAGCTCACGCCAGACGACTCTTTTGAGCAGGATTGCTAAAAAAAGATGTCCGTAGTGTCTTTCAAGTACAATGGAGGCCCGGCTCCCCTTTCAAATCACATTCGGAAAAAAGAAAGAAAAAAGGAAATGAAGCAAATGAGTCTGGCTCGGTATATGGTGACACAGACTGTAAGAGAAAGAGAAGGAAATCAAAGGGCACGTTAACATGACATGGTAATTTGTAGACATACTCGTTTCTGAAATAAGATCCAGGACGTTCATTAGTAGCTTCAATAAGGGTAGCGACGTGGGCTTGTTGGTATGTCATTTTCGACTTGCAAAGAAAGAGGACACGGGAAAGGGTTGTGTGTGACGATACACAGTAAATTCAACCGGTAGATGTACACAGTTTCAACTAAATGAGCAACGACAAAATATTTAACTCTAACGGAGGTAGTCAAGGGCTCCCCCTTTTAATTGCTGTCTAGCGAGATTCAGCCGCGTCTTTCACATTAGTGGTGCCAAACCTGAACGAACAGCGTAGCTGAGCGGCCTTTCTTGTTTCTCTTTCTCTCTTCCTTCGTCTTTCTCTCTGTTCTTTTTCCATCTTTTTATTGTCTGTGTTTGTTAACATTTCTTTTTTTTCTCTCTCTCTATTTATTTCTATCTCTTTCTTGCTCTTTCTATCTTACTTTCTTGCCTTTCTTTCTCTCTCTCACTTTATTTCTCCCTTCCTCTTTTCTCATCTCTTTCTCTCTCTTTCTTTCTCTTTCTGTCCAGCTCTCTGTTCCTTTCTTTCTCTTTTTAGTCTTTTTTCCATCTGTTTTCCTCTCTCGCTCTACTTGTTTCTGTTTCGCCATCTCTTTTCTCTTGCTTTCTTTATTTTCTCTCTATTTCTCTTTGTCATTCATTTTATCTTTTTGTTTCTGTCTCTTTCCCTTTTTATTTCTCTCTCTCTGTACTCGCTCTATCGCCAGTCTGAGTTACTGCATCCCACGCGGGAGAAATCGACGCAGCGGGAGAGCGGGCGCCCAGCGCACATGTTCGGGTAGCGAAGCAGAAGATCAACAAGAGGACGAAGAGAGCACGCACCGGCCGAGTTGTTACGTTGCAAGCGCCAGAAAGGTAGAGGCCATTCATGATGATAACAGTTTTGTGAAAGCGTAATGGCATAACGAAGAGCGTAACGTATCCGCTGTAAATGTTTTAAAAACGTGCTCAGTAGGGAAAGAAGTGGAGTTTACAGCAATCAATGTATCGAGAAGTGGCTTTTTGGGCTAGTTGGTAGTAAGCATCAAAAGGCACCATAGCGCCAGCAGACAGGGACGAGAAAGACAAAACGGGACAAGCGCTGTGTATTTGTGCTTGCCTCGTGACAGTTTTCTCGTATGAACCTTCCTAATTTTCATAAATGAATCTTTTCTATGTGAATTTGTGACCAAATCACGTTTTTGTTTTCCGATGAGCGGTTTATCCTACAGCAGAAGATGATTAACATGGTGTTGACGTAATACAAAACAAAGCAATAATATCCACGCAAAATCTCATTCGAGAGTTGTCTGCCAGGAGTAAGCATACAGTTTTACTAGGAAAAGTGCAGAGTCGTGGCGTTCTCAGGAACTTTGTTGTAGAGGCGGCATCGGCACGGCATCTTTCACAACCGCTCTAGAGCGGTCCAACGAAAGGTCTTTCCTGCGATCATAGAAAACGCGTGAGTGGCATAGCATTTTCATGAAATCGGAATTTTTCTGATGTGTGCAATACTCAATTTCGACTTTACACGTTTTCCTACCGAGGGACCTTATTCCACCATCACGAAATATGGCGTCAAATCCTTCGTAGCAAGCGCTCTCCGTTCGCATTTTATTTTGGAGCGCAGGTAGCACTCTTTCGTACGGTTGAGATATATTCACATTCTGCAAGCTTGGGTGCGTAGCCCAGTGCTGCAGGATGTGAATACGTATTCACATTCTGGAAGGGTGTTTGTGTAGTCCCTTTGAAAGAAGCGTCGGCCTCCGACATGGCAAATGCGACATCATGCCAAGAATGTGTGAAAATATTGAGTGGCTCACGACATCTAGCCGTTATAGGGGGTGCCATTAGGAAGCCGTTATATCTTGGTACACAGGACGTGTACCAAGATAGCGATTCATTCTGCCTCGGAAAAGCGAAGGAACTCTGCGCGACAGCTGAAGCAGGGGCTGGTTACAGAAATGTTCTCCGCAATTTGCAACTTTTCTATGGTTGCTAAAACCCCGTACCCTTTTCAGGAACTCAGTTGTAGGCATAAAAACATTTTAAAAAATCACCGCACAATCGGCTGTATTTGTCTGGTGCTATACGCGGGAGCAAACATCAAGAACAAATTCGTTTCGGCAAGTTAAGCAAGGAGGGCTCTGTTTCTGTCATTCGTTTATCAACCAGGTGATATCACACTCCAAAAAAAAAAGTAAAAGACCAAAGAGACCCTTTCTATGTTGTTTTTGGAGGCAATGATATTACAATTTAGATGGCATGCCTGACTTTATTGTACTTTCAGACAAGAGGGCACGAAACACATTGTTGAAGTTCTTGCGCGATGTTATGTTTGATATGATATCTTAAAAGAGGTTTTCTCTGTATTAGTTATCCAGCGCCAGAAGAAATCTCCTTGTCAGGATATCATTGAGAATGTTTTCCCTTACCCGTGTATCGGTGATTCTTTGAAAAAGAACTCGGGCAATGCGTAATAAAAAAGTAAAAAGAAAACACATAGGGATACCTACAGCGCAAAAACTTTCCTTTGCAAGTTGAATATAGGTACATTGCCTCAGAAAACTTGGCTGGAAGAGAGAGGAATTTATGTACTGTGGGGAAGCAGGCTTTTGTGTGTGTGCGTGTGTTTGTGATACACCCAAAACTACTCAACGCGTTTGTATTAAATGTAGTTATGTCATTTCGTGTTGGAACATAGCAGAGAGGACGTTAGAGCTAGATTTACCCCTTCATCTGCATTGAATTCGTTTTTTGCTGCTTCAAAGTGCAGTTCAGCAAATAGATATTACCTTTCCGTCGGTGTACATTCAGTGGGGCGTAGTCTGTTAGCGTATAGACACTGCGATGCCAATGTTCTCTGTGTAGGTAAGGCGGGGCAAAATGAGACGCGGGGCAAGACGCGACATTTTAACTTTGCCGCCCTCTATAGCTAATACAAAAAGTACCTTTTCTTTGTTTCTCTATTTCAGCGATAGGTGCCGGTAGTTTTCGACATTTTATGTGTAAAAGTTGCTGATTGCTGACAGCGTTCGCGCGGGAAAAATTGCGCGGCTGATGTCAGTGTGTTCGTGACGCGCCAAAAAGGGGCGAAATTCTGCTCGGCCAAATTTTCGGATCCATGCATGAAGCTGATCCGGCATCGGTACGACAATGTAATTATTTATGCTGTTACTTTATACAAGCTACATACCACCAAAAGTTTAGCTCATTTGGCGCCGTGGGCCAAAGGGGAAATATTTTTGAATTCAGCCATGTGAGAGGGGTCAAACGCGACAAAAAGGCATTGAATTGCCTTAGAGAGTGTCTTATTAAGTGGACCACTTATTTACGCTCATTATATATAATATTTTTTTTGTTTAGGATGGGACGGACGTACAAGAGAATATCATTTAGAGTTTCCTGGGAGGAAAACGACATAAAAAAAGCACTAAATGCTTTTCAGGGGTTTCGGAGCAGCACAGCGCCGGGCTCTGTGTGGATTAAATGCGTGGAGTGCAAAGTCTGGGCGCATGAAGACTGCGTGGCGGCCCACAGAGTCAATTTGAAGCGCTTCTACTGCAAGAACTGAAAGGATAAAATTTTTTGCACGCTGTGTCGTGCTGCCTGACGCAGCGTCTCGTTTTGCCCTGCAGGTTGGGGCAAAAAGAGACATGTGGTCCATTTTTCGTTTCTTTTCAAAATAATATTTTGAACCGTCACAGCGTAGCCATATTTATGTACCACACACCTTGTACCCAAACGAAACTTCCTGTGTTGACATTTCATGGTAACGAGTGAAATAAAAAAAATATTTCCTATTTTCAAATTTTTGTCGCGTTTTGCCCCGCCTTACCCTACATCAGTGTTTCGTGGAGGTGGTTGTTAAAGTACGTGATGTGTACAAGACGACGTATTGTGACGAATAAGATAACTCTCTGTTTGATGCATTCAAGCACAGAAAACTAGCGTGATGCTTGATTTTGGGGCTATTCGGCCTCGTAGTCAAGAAAGCAATAAAAAGAAATTGGGCAGATCCCACACATTGTGGGAATTAGTTTCATGCGAAGAAGACAGCGCGTAGCAATCAGTGCTCCATTTTTTGGCTTTCAACCAAGTGTTACCAAGTATTACCAGGTGGATAGACGTCTCTTTTTTTTGTTGTTAATGGAGCAGTGTTGCACATCTCGTGTGTTTACGAGGCACATCGACTACAGTCACGCTTAAGGTATAATACATGGTCTGCCGTACGTCAGCACTCATATTAAAGCATATACGTCAGTTTTATCCAAACGAAATGCTTGCCACGGTGCGATGATGCGAATATCATACGTGGTATCCGTCAACATATTCCTCTGAGATCGAAAAACGCATGAATATAGCTTGCTGAGTCATGCGAGTACATATGTAACGTTTATTACGCTCTTATCAAAGCGGAGCCAGCACTGGAACCCCAACTGAAGGTAACCCGACATGACACCTATATAATAGCAGTGGACGTTTAACGTTTATGACGTCATGGCTTATTCGCGCTGCCATGGACTAGACGAAATGACAAAAGAAAAGGCACACACAGGGGATGAGCGTACTAACAACTGGTTTCTGTGCCAGACACATCCTGATGCACTATACGAAAAAAAAGTAAGGAAAAACGAAAAGAACTGCAACGATGTGTCTGGCACAGAAATAAAGAAGTTGTTAGTACGCGTATCACCCAGTGTGTGTCTTTTTCTTTTGTCCTTTTGTATAGTTCCTGGCAGCGCGAATAAGCCATGAAGTCGTACCAATTAGCCCCCATAGATGCTTTACGTTTATTACATTGTCATTAAATTAGATGGCCAGCACTCTAATCACAATTTACGCTCCACCGCCATGACGCCTGCATAGAATCTTTTTCCAAAGCAGTTTTAAGACCAGGCGTGGCCCTGCGGTAGAATGCTTGACTGCCACGAAGAATGCCTAGATTCGATTACTGCTGGCATCCTGATTTTTATTCTTTGCATTCGTGGGGTCAACGCGGCTCACGCCGCATTTTTTTAACGCTGTCGCGTTTAAATTACCAACGTCTGTTGTCGCCGTTCCTGGTTAGATATGAACTGTGAATCACCTGTGGCGCATACCTGCTCATGCGGCCCGTGGTATACGGGTATGTGCCGCATATGACTGGAGTTAAGAGTTTCATGACATACATGACAGGATTTTCCGCTTATTAATGTCATGACCAGACAGTCATGTTCGTCGTATCCTCATGCCCTCCTCTGCCAGTCTTGGTCAATACCAAGTTTATGAGTCGACCACGAGTGCACCCAGACGTAAGCGGCTAGAGAGAAAAAAATATAGATAGAAACGCTCAAAGTACCTTTGGTTCACTGAGAAATCTTTCGCATTCTAAAAAAGGGGTATGTAACCCTGCGGTTAGGACGCCCCCCTTCAGAACGTGAGTGCCTGGGTTCAAACCCTAGTAGTGGCGAGAAAATTTATTTTTGTTTGTTACATTTATTTTTTTGCGGCGGCTTGCGTGAGAAAGGGACGGATAGACAATTTCCTTGTTTAGTCGGCCATGCTTACGCATTTAAACTAACTAGCACTACCCTCCCTGAAAAACGATTCCTACTGGAAGGTTTTCCCACGAAGCTCGTCTGTCTTGTTCAACAATCTGAGAGTTAATAAGAACATTGAACTCAGTAAGTTTGTATTGATTTAGAAACTTGTTCACCATGTGCCAATTTCTCTAAATATACATTTAATCGATAGTAAGTGTTAGTCTCGAGCTTTTTGACTACTTCCTCTGGCAACTTTGAATTAACCATTCGATTCAACTCAGTTGAATCGAATGGTTAATTCAAAGTTGCCAGAGGAAATGGTCAAAAAGCTCGAGACTAGCACTTACTATCGATTAAGTGTATATTAGAGCAGTTGAATCGTTCCCTTTGTTCCCCCTTTTGTTTTAGTCTTCTTTTAGCGCGAAACATGAAAATCCTGTCGCGTACGTCGTCAACCCCTTTCCTCCAGACATGTGTGGCACATACCCGTATACGGCGGGCCGCGTTAAGCGGGTATGCGCCACAGATAATTGAAAGTTTATATTTTGCCAGAAACGGCGAGAACAGGCATTCGTAATTTAAATGCGAGAGCGTTAAGAAAAACCGACAACGGCAGAGTGGACCCGACGAATGCAAAGAATAAAATGCTGTATCCCAGCAAGAATTGAACCCACGCATTCTGCGTGGCAGTCAGGTATTCTACCACAGAGGCACGCCACATCTTGAAACAGCTTTGGAAAAGACCCAATGCGGACGTAATGTCAGTGCAGCGTCAACTTTGGTTGCAGTGATGGCTATCCAATTTTATAACAAAGCAATAAACATTACATATGTCCGCATATGATACAGGCGTCGTGCCGGGTTAACGTGAATTGTGGTTCCACTGTGGGCTTCGCTTTCATAGGTGCCGAATAAACACTGCATTTGTATTCGTATGATTCAGCAAGCTATATTCAAACGTTGCTCGACCCCAGAGGAATACGCTAACGAAGGTTGCGTATGAAATTCAGATCATCGAGTCGTAAAGTGCACTTCGTTGCGATAATACTCACGTATGTATTTAAAATGAGTGCTAACGTTCTGTCAGACCATAAGTTACGCTTTAAAGGCCAGTGTAGTCGACGTCCCTGGTAAGGCCGTGATGTGCACACAACTGCTACGCTTACAAAAACACGTCGATCCACCTCGTAGCGCTCGGCTGAAAGCCAAAAAATGAAGCATAGACAACTACTCGCTGATTGCTTCGCATGAAGCCGATTCCTACATGGCGTGGGATGTGCCGAACTTTTTTCTACTTCCTTTTGATTGTGTATGTTTTAATTTACTGTGTCAGTGCCATTTTCATGTCATTGTGTGCATTTTGCTTTCATTCACCGCTGTTTAGAGACCTATGTAATTCCCATTTTTTGCATTAATAGCTTGTTTAAGATGTTGCAATGAAGAAAACTGCCATGTGCATGGTTTCCATTGCTGTACATTTTTTATGTCATCTTTACCACGCCCGGGGGTGCAGACCCTGTCGAGCCTGATCTATAGCTTTTTTGTCTGTACCCACCAAGCGTAATTGAGTGGCCTTGATGCTGAAATAAAATCTCGATTGATTGATTGATTGATTGATTGATTGATTGATTGATTGATTGATTGATTGATTGATTGATTGATTGATTGATTGATTGATTGATTGATTGATTGAACCGTCTGTAGCGCTTTGGCGTACCGATTGCTGCTAGGGGTGGCGGTGGTTTCTTGCCCCTGTAAATGCTCCCAAAGGAATACGATGGTTGCTTTCGTCATTAATGGCTAATGCGAATGATGGCTTCGCCTCCTTGGAACTTTCCTGCTCTGCCTGCTCGGGCAACCACTGAATTCTGTCTTTGTACCTCAGCAGCTTGCCATAGTATCACGTGACCATCTACTTTGCCTGTGTGGCCCAAACATGGGAGACTGCCCTTGCGGGGTGACCCAGCGGATGTCCGGGATGCCTACGCGGATATTTCACACACGCGAGGAGGGCGTCTCGTTGTGGCAAATAAAATACCGCAATAGCTTTCGGGTATCGCCACGTAATAATGTTAGATTTTGAAGGACGCAAAAATCTCTTTCTCGATTTCACGAACTTCCCGATTTAACGAAATAATTCGCGCGCGCTCATAACTTCGTCACACAAAGTTTCAACAACAACAGATGAGGCACAAACTATTGTATTCTTTCTTGTCTGTTTACAATTACTTTGTGAATATTTAGATCGGTATAGTGTGCCATTCTTTCGTTGTCGCATGAATAAATCATTATTTATATTTCATTCATTAATTCAATAATTCAGTGCAATATCCTGCATGTGCAAGGATTGAATCAGGTTTGCTTTCTCTAATTACACATTGAGGTCTTCGTTTCCGGAAAATATATTCAGCCAGTGTGCAACGCTGCACGGCACCACAGATCAGATATAGTGCTCTTATTTCGAAGCACCTGTATTTGCCAGTAAGATTTGAGCACCGCCACATCATGCATTGTTTTTTTTTCGCTTCAGACACTGGCAGCACCGACAGATCCACTGCTCTGTATCGTGCGAGGAAGCGAGAGTGAAGCGCGCGTCAGGAACTTTACTTATTCAGAGCAGTAGACTTGCGGCGTTCGCGTTGGGCGTCTCGTATATGCACTTGTCTTTTTCTTTATATGTGCCGTCGTTTGCTTCAACGATGGCGCCCACTCTGTTATATACGTACAACTCATCTACCGCTCGCCACCCTCTTGTGCTTCGAGCGATATCGCGGCGGCAACGGTGTACCTGGCTAGTATATCATTGTTTCTCGCACGTGAAAGCAACTCTTGCTGCAGAACGACCGGAAAGCTTCTGCGCAGCTGTGTGTGAACTCAAGCCAAACGAATGCACCTGCACACACTTTTCGTCAGATTTAGCAACAGGAAGAAGTGCACCTTTTTTTATTAATGTTATTGTATATTATGCAGGTGCAAGCAAATAGAAAATTAGCGCGCCTTGCACTAGAGGCGCAATGTCAAAGAGACAGTGGAGCTGACTGGCACCTAACTATAGATAGTCTTGACTGAAGCTGTTTTGCTATTTTTGTAAATTTTCTTTTTCTTTCTTCATCTATTTCTTTATATATCTCTCTTCTCCTTGTTTTCGTGTGTCTTTTTTTGTCTCCAGCTCCTTATTTATATTTCGTTCTTTCTCCCCATCCATTTCTTTTTCGCTCTTTCTATATTTGTCTTCCCGTTCTTCCTCTTTCTTTGTTATTTCTCGCTTCCTATTCCTTTCTATCTCTTTCTCTCGCTCTCATTTCTTTCTCTCCCTCTTTCTTTTATTCTCTCTTTATCTTCTTCTTTCCCGTTCTACCCTGCTTTAGCTCTATTTGTCTCTTTCTCTTTAACTCTATGCTACGTTTTACTCTCTCCCCTTCTCCTCTCACCCTAATTACTGTCCTCCTCACCCTCACTTTTCTTTCCCACCCCCCTGCTATACTGTCACGGGGTCGTGTCGTCGACGAAGGCAGCAGTCGGCATGTCCAAGATTGATCTCTTCATTTGGCCGAACTTGTGGCCGGGAAACAGAAAGTCAGACTACACTCTTAATCAAGTCCTGGCTAACGCATGCCCCGTAGGCGGGACACTTCAAAACTCAGGAAAACTCCCGGCTATAGTAGGCCTTCGAAAAGGAGTTAGCCGTGACAAGTGTATATAAAAAACGTGCACCCTTCACCGCCGCCTTATAGACGGCCTGCAGTCTCAGTGGCGCGTCGATGGGGCCGCGTAAACGAGAATCCTGGCTACAGCTGAACGTATGCTCCCGCGTGTTATAACTTGTCGTCGGCGCAAGAGTCGGTGTATACGCATGCGCCGACAGCGTCGCCGCAAAGGCGAGCTATGCTGCGAGGAGGTATACGCATGGAACTAACTACGCACTCTCTCTTGCGTGCGTGAAAGGGAGTAGGGGACGCTCTCCGTTGCACTCGGCTTCTGCTGTTTTTGCGCAGAGAAAAGAAAGGAAGGAGGTAAAAACGAGAGTTCGAAGATATTGTGCGACAGGAAGGGGGTTGCGTTTGGATTAGTTCTAGCGCATTCCACGACAGCGGCGGATGTTTGATAGGTTGGTGTGGTTTGTTGAGCGTGCCGCGTGAGCCGGTGCTCGGCCGCCATGGAAAAGTTCTCTTATCTCAATATTGAGGGGGTGTGGCGAGAACATAGCGACATCCCCTTGCACGTACAATACACGCAAGCTGTTGACGCAGGATTACACGACGCTTTCGCGCCATTTCTGTTTAGCTGGTGCGCACACTGCGGACACAGCCCGGCGCATCATACCTGCCTGGGTGAGTGCTGTTCTTTCTTCACATATATGTTCGTGCTGTTAGCGTTCACATTGTTGCATGCTTGCGCTTATGTATAGGAATGACGGTATTGAACTGTCTGAATGTTCTTTTGACGGCTTTTGAAATAACTATACGAATATGCGTACGAGTAACTATACGAATATACGAGTACTTATCTTTGTTGTAATCGTCATCCGTTTCTATAGTCATGCACGTGTTGTCGCTCTGGTCGCATTTATGGTGAACTCTCATATAGTTCAGACGCTTTCGTCGCTCTTGACAGGTGTCACCGAGATAATCAATTCGTGTTGCTTGACAAGCTGTGATTTTAGCTCTCGCGTGGCTTCTTATCCTTCGGCTAGCAACTGTCCTCTGCATTTATGGTCAGTGATACAGTGCGTCAATCAAAGGAAGCATATTTTTGCTAGCAGTTGAATGATATTAGGATCTGCTTGCATGGTAGGTCGTTATACTTGGACTGGGGATTCGAACCAGCGACCCCTGGCGACCCCAGGGGTCGCTTTTTTTTTGCTTTTAGGAAGCGGAAAAATTTTTCCACTATCAAAAAGTAATGAAACTGCATTTACGAGTACCGAAGACGTTAGTAGGGTTCATTGGATCAGGCGCTCATAGGTGCGACTAGCGGCATGTCTTGTTTTTAGGAGGCAAAATCAGCAATTTCACTTTCTGAATAGCGACAGTCTTTAAGACGCGGTTTGCGGCCTAATTTCTAACAAGTTTTAAAGCCAGCCTCATTCATGCTCGTGAATACATGTGCGTATTTACTGTGTCCCTTCACTTATTTCTGTGGTGTCTGGTCACATTTGCCCATTGGTCTTATGCAGTGCCAAGTCAAGTGTGGGCAAGTACATCAGTGCATCATGCGCCAGCTGTGGTACCTGTGCAAACTGCAGATCTGGATGAAGGTAAAGTAATGCGTCATATGTAATATAGGCGTGAGCTAGGTAATGGCATTTTTGTTCTCTTATCTATCATTTCATGCGATGCAACAGCGATATATAACCGTGGTTGTATAAAAGTACTGTTGTTTTCGTTGGCAGCTTATTATTTATGTTGGATTGCTCATTGTTAATGTTATTACAGAGAAGTGAAGTGCGTACAGCAGTCGTAATAAGGGATATAATTCTCGTTCATCCTCGTGTTAGTATACACAGAATTTAAATACGTTTTCAGGTGACAAAACCTTCTGACACAAGAGCCAGGCGCAATTTTATCGAGCAACTGGCCAGGAGCTCACCTTGCAGGGTCTCCAGCAGCAGCAACACCGGCCGTGGCGTTGTTTACAATGCCGTAACTGAGCATACGATCTTTCTTTGTGTTTATTATTCATTTTCTTTTGTGTGTGTGTGTGTGTTTCACTCCCATCTAAATATCGCAGCCGAGCATTGACCCGCCGCAGCGAATTAATTTTTATTCATGCATTGGCTCCTACAATTCAAATATTCGCCGTAACTGACATTCCCCTGGTAATAAAGAAAATTCGTTTGCAATATTGTGCAATAGTGCGCAACCAAATTTCAAGCCAAGTTCACCTGCCACTTCATTATTTACCAATGAATCATCACTCTATTGTTAAACTGCTTTCTTTGTGCGTGACTCTCATCAAATTGGGGCTGTGCTGTGGTTTTGACTTGCAGCCGACATTCGAAACAGCGCTTCACTTTTAAGAAAAACTGGAAGTTTCATGGAGAAGTTCAACAAGGTCAAAGTCATACTCGGTCAGATGTGCAATGCCCGCATGTATTTCGTGGAGATCGATGAGTATATCTGAGGAAATCATGCTACGCTTTCTCTCATAACTGTAGTAAGATTATGGTTAAAACACTATTAGAAAGCTTCATTAGCTAGTTCTGAAAACACTTTCATATTTGTAACTTCTGTGACGCTGTCTACACAAAATTCGACAAGGTGTATAACAGATTGAAAACGTCCGTTTACCAGGTAGATGTTTTTGTGTGATGGCCAAAAACACCAGGTTATCTAAGAACATAACGTCGCATGTGTGCTCCGCTTTCCTTTTTTTTTTCTGTCAGGATGTGCGTCAGCAGCCCGCCCATCGCCTGCCCGCAGAATTTGGAGGGAGTACGACAACAAGGCGTTCTACTGCGATCAAGAGCAAGAGAATGTGAAACCTACGGTTGGCACACTTCTAGAGAAAGCCCTTATTTGGTGCTTGACGATGTACTATATTAAGGACCTCACATATCCAACTGTGTATTCTCAATACTTCGTCTTGTGCAAAGTATTAAGAACCCACTTGTTTCCCAGGTGTTTTGCCGGCTGGAAGCTGCTAAAGACACATTGAAAAGATCAAAGGTATTCGTTAAGCACCAGAATATATTTGTCCAAAAAAAATATCGGATGGCACGTTTATTGTTTCCTTCAGCACTGAGCATTGCTTTTAGCGCTGTTTGTATTTTTTACAATAAATAATTATTTTTGCACGTGAGCAGTACCTGTTTCTCGCATGCTTATACACGCTAGACACAGCGGGTACTCTTGAACTATAAAGCTGGTATGGTCCGTCAAGTCATTCTCAACCAAAATGATTCCGCTGAACGGTACATTTATGGGGAACGCGGTGCGTCCATGCTTTAAACGCCGCTACTAAAAAAAATGATGCGAATTTTTATACGCATGTCTAAACACACTGCATACTTATAGTTTACAAGCTCACTGTTAATGGTTAATCTAGGTACCCATCAAGGGGGAACTGAGCGCGAAAACGCTGCTATGTGATGTAATCGGTTCATGTTAAAAATACCAAGTGGTTAAAATGAGGTAGTATTAGCATACGGTAACCAGAGCTTCGTGTGCATAATTTCTTGTGTTTGTTGCCACTGCGCATCTGTCGAAGACTACACACTGGTATACGCACGTTACTTTCCGAATACAGTATAGCGTACGTGCCCAGCCAACGCAACGTGTGCGTACACAATTCTAAAATTTTGTTAGCCAACAATCAACCACTACACGGCCTGCCACTTGACGTCAAGAGAGTCCGCATTAGGGATATCGCAACCTGACTGCTTTCTTCCTTCTTGTGCATGCCACAAACACACAAAAATAGTAATGAAGACGCTGGATAGGATCAATGGGGGATTAGTGAAGAGACCTTCGTCTTCAAGTGGACATAAGATAGGTTGGTAGTGATAAAAAACAAAATGCTTCCTTGGACAAATGCACGAATCGTTTGCCGTGAAATGTACATATCTAATTTAACTTTCTACTATTAGTAACGGCATGCTGTCGAAATCAACTGCAGGCAGTAGAGCTTCCACGAGGTGCTCTAGATTTCGCAAAACCGTTCACCCTATTCTCATAAATCCGCGGTAAGCATTGCCTAAGCCTGGAAAACAATATTTGCATAATTAAATGACCGTCCTCTGGAACGTACATATGTGCCAGCGCGAAGCGCGTACGCCGGTGGGTGTACCTCGTATAAGATCGCTGCATTGGCTTAAAAAGTTCAGAAATCGTTAAACACTCCATGTTCGAGAAATGGCCAGTCTACGTTAACTTTCTTGCGATATGTCTAATTTAGCAGTTTAAGTTCCTCCTGACGACTGCCACACTGAGGCACAACCGCTTTGCATGTGCGCAATAAAAAAAAAAAAATCCAGCTTGCACCAAAAGTTGCATCCTTCGTAGACCATACCTTGTCTTTTAGCATCTGCGCATAGCTCTGCAACACTACCTATTACTCGATGGTGGCAAATTAATTTTCTATTAATGCAGCACTATACTACGTTCTGGATTGCTGCTGTACGCAACGCGTCTCAGTAATCCGCACATAAAAAGTTAGGTGCGTGTATACGTAAAAAACTCCAGAAGGCTATCCCATGCACTGTAGCACAACAGACATCGCCCAGTCGCGTGCGCATGCAAATGCAGCTGTGTGGATGTAGCTCGTAAATGTTTGCGTGTTCCGCTGCATTAATCACGGCGAGATTTGTCAAAAATTTATCAAAAGGTGAAACTTGTACAAGGCACTACATGCCCATGAAAGTGCCTTTCGCATCACTACTATACTTAGTACATTGCATGGACTCGCGCTTCCAGAAAATGTTTCAGTAAACTTATGTGAAAAATAAAGCAGCTTTGAGATGAGTGTGAAGTGATTTAAATAGCGCGGCGGGACCGCTATACCAGCGTCAATCCAGACGTTCTCAAAAATATGGCCACTGATGGAGTCCTAACAGAAAGCCACAAATATTTATGCGATAAGTGCTGCCGGATATAAGATCCAGTCCATGTTAGCATCAAATTCCTGCCTGCGCACTGCGTGCCTGAGAACGGCGAACCGCGAGCCGGGTCTCCAGCGTGCACAGCCCAATTCACGAGTCAGGTATGTCGCGCGAGTGGCGTCCAACATAAACGGCATTTCCTCCGGGGCACAGTCCGCCGAGCGACTGCGAAGCTGCATGCAATCAGCGCCAGCTCCTCGCTTCCATGGTCGACGCAAAAGTCGCCCGCATTTTTTCTTGAAGCTAAAATAATGTCTACTGGAATAGTGTCATTCATTTGAGGGCTAGCGACGTGCACTATCCAACGTTTAGAGCCAAGATGAGTTCCTTTACAAGTGAAGTTCATCTGCAGTGCGTGCACGGCGTACCGCACCTGCTCGCGCGTGTTCGCATATTGTATATACGGCTGACAATACCACGATTATCTGCGCATGTTCATCTCAGTGTGTAAATATTACGGGGAGAGGGTCGAGCCAACGACGGTAACAGGTAAAACATCCTGGCATATGAGCGTGAACGGTTTGTTCTGAAGCACGGTCGACTACGGCTTCGAAATAAACTGAATAGGCTTAGTGACGATATCGGCTACCGGCCCGGTAACCGTCAGCGTTGAAGCGGCCAGCGACGTTATTGAGAACACGGCGATTCTCCGTCGGTAATCGGCTACGTCGCTGTGCGGTTGCCGCGGATGGATTCCGCAGCACTCGTTCCACGGCAAGCGAATCTTGACGTTGAAAACTCGTTCAATCCACGAAAGGCAACAGGCCTACGGCTAACATCAATAGAACTAGGGTATTATGTGCCCCAAGATTCTTTAAATGTCACCGAGGCGCCAGTGCCGAATATATGCGGAACAGTTTCATCTTTTATACCAAGCACGCAAATTCGCTTCAAGCATGCTCCCAGCAATCACTTGAGTGACCCCGTATATATTTTCACGAATGTCATTTAAAAAATGTCTCCTTACGTATCAGTGAACGCTACATTTTAATACGACCTCCACTGCGCTAATACGCCAAAGCACGTAGCGACGCATTGGTGCATATAAACCCCCGTTCTTTTACCACCGTGGCCGCGGCGTGACGTGGTGTAAAGCTTAAAAAAGGACTTTACACCACGTCACACAGGCACATTGCATGTCAAGGTATTCCTTGAGGAGCGTGGTTTTTTTCTTACCTTGGGGCTCAGTCTGCCTTATCTGTAATAAGCCAGAAACTATTGACCATGTTTTCTTACATTGTTGGGAGGGCGTGTACTTTTGGGATGTATTACAGAGGACAATCAAGAAGGAATTCCCGTTAAATCCGTATGGTATCAGGTTTCTCCCAATAGATGATGATCGTGGATTGCCGTTAGACCTAATAATGTTAACTGGCCTTCACTGCTTATGGCGGGCGCGTATGGCGGGATTTTATTGCGATCCAGATGCACGGCCCGCACGGATGTATTTTCGTGGGTGTATGACTAAGTTTGTGGAACTCCAGAAAGCTCAGGAGTTTCTACCTGAGTGGTTGTCGAGGGTAGAACCCTTGACAGCGCTCAAGGAATTTTAAACTTGTGTCTGTCCAGCAGGACGGACACAACTTTTGTCTTTCTTTTATGTCCTTATTGTTTGATCTACATGTCTAATAACAGGAAATAAAGCAAAAAAAAAGTGACGTGGTGTAATGGTTAGCGTACGCGCTTGGTGATCGAGTGTTCGCGAGTTCGAATCCGCGTGTGTACTGTGAAATTTTCTGTGGTTTACTTTTGAATGTAATATGTGTATATGGATTATGTATGTCATAAAATATGTATCTAAGCCTCCAAATACCAGAATAGAGCTTAAAAGTTGACCCAAAATCAAATTTTTTTTTGGCCGCTTCGTACACCGCCTATAGCTAGGACGTGCCGCAGCTGGGACGCGCCGTAGGTAGGACTCTCCGTAGCCAGGACAGCTGGTCATGTGGAACGAGGAGATGTCTATAGCCGGCCTTCAACTAGCCGGGATTCGAGACGAAAAATCTCCGGCCTATATTGAGTCCCGCCTATGAGATGAGCCGCTAAGAAAGCTACTACGCCGAGGGACGGCTACGGGCGGCGCCGCCTGCAGGTTGTGCCGGCTAAACAGACAGTCTATAGGCGTTAGATTTTTCGTCTCGTTTCCGGGCTATACACTGCCACTTTAAGCAGGACATGATTAAGAGTGTACAGCAATACACACTGTACACTGATAGGGGTGAACAGAGCGTCGTCTGCCAATAAACTTAACCGCAGCAAGGCGTGTCGGCATTTATACATGCGGCATCGAACATTCTAGCCTTATCGCTGCTGCCGCGTTATTTAGAACATGATCTCATCTGTTCAGGTTTGCACGCTCAAGCATAACAGACGACACTAAAATAATCTGAAATGTTCTCAGGCATTCTGGCGCGGTTTGCGCAAGGCTATATACAGGCGCAATGAGTCGGTAACAGAAAACATAGAAAGAAAGGAGCCTGTGTGGCACTGCCTCCTTCTGAAAAGGCATGGTCCCGATGCTTGTAACAGAACATGGAAGTGGGGAAAAGTGCGTACACAAAGGAAGTACAGTATTAAAGCAAGAAAGTACAACAAGCAATATGTACAAGCAAAAACTTCCATAACAAAGCAAAAAGTACAGTTCTCAGGCTCGCTAACGCGCATAAAACGGCTTAAGGCACACGACATGGACGGCTTCAAGTTGTGCACGGCGCCGTTGAGGGTTCGTTATGCCGTCCGGGATAACCTCGTAGTCTAAAGCGCCCTGACGTCGAAGCACCTAGTGTGGACCGAAGTATCGCCGAAGAAGTTTTTCACCGAGTCCCCGTCGGCGTATCGGTGTCCAGACCCACACACGATCACCGGGCTGGTATTCCATCTGGCGTCGCCGAAGATTATAGTGACGGCTGTCGATCCTCTGATGGTTCTTGATAAGCAGGCGGGCGAGCTCTCTTGCTTGTTCGGCACGTTGCAAATAAGTGGCGACGTCGAGATTATCTTCGTCGGTGGTAGCGGGCAGCACTGTGTCGAGCGTCGTTGCCGGGCTCCTTCCCTAGACCAACTTGTATGGCGAGACCTGCGTCGTTTCTTGTACTGCCGTGTACTGCCTTGTACTGCCATCCTTCCGTACGTGACCGTGCGAAGGTCACGTACGGAAGGATGGCATCCCACATATTGGGCTCGACGTCGACGTACATGGCCAGCATTCCGGTGAGGGTCTTGTTTAGATGTTCGGTGAGGCCAATGGTTTGCGGCTGATGGGCGGTGGTCCGGCGGTGGCTTGTCTTGCTGTACCTCAAGATCGCCTGAGTTAGGTCAGCAGCAAAGGTCGTACCTCTAGCGGTGATAAGTACCTCTGGGGCACCATGGCGAAGGGCGATGCTCTCAACGAAACGTTTGGCTACCTCGACGGCAGTGCCTTTGGGCAGAGCCCTTGTTTCGGCGTAGTGCGTGAGGTAGTCGGTAGCTACGACGATCTACTTATTTCCGGAAGTCGACGTTGGGAGCGGCCCCAGTAGGTCCAACCCGATTTGCTGGAATGGTCGACGAGTAGGTTCGATCGGCTGAAGATAGCGTGCTGGTGTCTTGTCGGCAGTGTCTTGCGTCACTGACAGTCTCCGCATGTCCTTACGTAGCGAGCGACATCGGCGGCAAGGCGCGGCCATTAGTATATTTTCTGTATTCTTGCGAGCGTGCGGCAAACACCGGGGTGTTAAGCTGTCGGATCGTCGTGTAGGGCCTGGAGGACTTCTGGTCGTAACGCTGAGAGCCCCACGAGAAGGTAGTTGGCTCGAAGTGGCGAGAAGTTCTTCGGGAGAACGCCATTCCCAAGAACGACGACGCCAGTCCTCGCTTGAATACCTTCGCTCGGAATAACGGCGGTCGTGCCCTCGAGGTATTCCACGAGGCCCCTGAATTCCGGGTCAGCTCGCTGTCGTTCAGCGAAGTTGACGGCGCTTATAGTTCCCAAGAAGCAGTCATCATCATAGGCTTGCGCACAGGGGAACAGGAGGGCGGCCACCCCCCCCCCTCTAATCACCTAAGATGGGGGCCCAAAATCTGCCCTGTACATTACCCTTCTAGACACCTAAGAGGGGGGGTGAAATCTGCCCCATACATTGACTTAGTGTGGGGGGGGGGCGCTGCGATGAACCTTTGCCCCCCCCCTGATGGGGAACCCTGCGCACACCTATGGTCATCATCCTGGTCCTCCTGCGGCGGTCAGTCGACGGGAGCACGAGTCGGGCAGTCGGCGTCGGAGTGTTTTCGTCCGGACATCGGTTGAATTCCGGTCGAATTCTTGAAGTCTTAGGCTCCACCGTGCGAGGCGACCTGAAGGGTCTTTCAAGTTAGCTAGTCAACAGAAAGCATGGTGGTCGCTCACAAGTTTGAAGGGTCTGCCGTAGATGCTGGGGCGAAACTTAGGTGTAGCCCTGATGATGGCAAGGCACTCCTTTTCTCTTGTGGAATAGTTGGCTTCCGCCTTCGATAGCGACCGGCTAGCATAACTGATAACCCTTTCCAGTCCGTCAGTCCTCTGCACAAGGACGGTGCCGATTCCTACGCTGCTTGGGTCGGTGTGGATTTCCGTATCGGCGCATTCGTCGAAATGCGCGAGTGTCGGAGGCGTCTGCAGGCGTCGTTTCAGTTCTTGAAATGCCTCGACTTGTGCCGTTCTCCACTTGAACTCTACGTCGCTGTTCGTCAGGTGAGTTATGGGTTCGGTGATTGGTGAAAATTCCTTGACGAAGCGTCTGTAATAGGCGCACATGCCGAGAAATCGGCGTACGGCCTTCTTATCTCTGGGCGGCTGGAAGGCAGCGATGGCAGTTGTTTTCCGCGGAGGACTTGATTGCTTGAAGTACAGCTTCAAGGCGCCCGAGGTGTTCGTCGAAGTTTGAGGCAAACACAGCGACGTCGCCCAAGTACACAAGGCAGGTTTGCCACTTCAAGCCAGCCAGCACTGTATCCGTATAACGTGTTGGAAAGTCGCAGGTGCCGAGGAAAGACCAAAAGGCATGACCTTGAACTCAAATAGGCCGTCTGCTGTTATAAAGGCAGTCTCTTCCTGGTCTCTCTCGTCAACTTTGATTTGCCAGTAGCTGATCTAGAGGTCAATCAACGAAAAGTACTTCGCGTTGTAGAGTCAATCCAGGGCGTCGTCTATCCGTGAAAGAGGGTACACGTCCTTCTTCGTGATTTTGTTCAGGCGATGATAATCAACGCAGAAACGTAGGGTCTCATCCCTTGTTCTCACTAACACTACGGCAGACGCCCACGAACTCTGGGATGGCTGGATGATGTCGTCGCATAGCATTTCATCGACCTGTATTTTACGGCCTCCCATTCTTGCGTAGAAACTCGGTAGGGACTCTGACGGAGTGGTCAAGCATTTTCTTCCGTTATGATACGGTGCTTAGCAAGAGGCGTTTGCCGGACTCGCGATGACAACGAGAAACATTCCTTGTAGTCCTTCAGAATGCATCGGAGCTGTTGGTGTTGGCGAACGACAAGGCTTGGGATTACGTCGAAGGATGGCTCAGGCATTGCGGACGACGTTGTAGCTTCATCAGAATATGAAAAGACAAACGCATCCCTGATAGCCAAGATTCCGTCGATGTATGCAATCGTCATGTCCCTGCTCAAGTGTCTGTATTCTTAGCTGAAGTTCGCTACCGTCACGCTTCCTTTTCCTTTATGGAACCAAGCAATACCTCTTGCGACGCAAATCTCACGGTCTAGCAGCAAACGCTGATAGCTCTCGATGACGCCTTCGATGTCTTCAGCCTTTATGGTGTGACGAGAATTATGACGCTGGATATAGGCGGAATGGTGACTTGATCGTTGAGCACGTTCAGCGCATGTTGACATGGGTTCGTATCCGGCGGTGTCGCTTTGTCGGACAATAGAGTTATCGACTTCATTATTAAGGTCAGTAACGGCGCCGTGATTGTTTAAGAAGTCCACAGCAAATATGATACCCCTGAAGCAGTGTTGCAAGATTAGGACAGTCATGGGATAAGTGTGACGATTGTGACTTGCTGTGCAGACTCCAGAGGGCGTTATTAGGTGGCATCCAGCGGTATGGATTTCGGGGCCTTCCCAAGCAGTATTAACTTTCTTCAACTTCGCGGCGAAGGACTCACTGAAGACGGAATAGTCGGCTCCAGTATCGACGAGAGCTGTGACGCTGTGGCCGTCGATTAGAATGTCGAGCTCGCTACTTCGTCTTTTTGCTTTACGGTTAGTTCGTGGCATAGGATCACGGCTGCGTTGGTTCGTTCCGCTGCTTCCATGTTGCGTCGTCAGGACATCTTCGGTGCGCGAGGTTTCATCGTCAGGGCTCTGTTCGGCTTGCGGCGTGTTCTTTAGATTTCGTCGCAGCGTCGTCGTCGGCGGCGCAGGATCTTCGATATTTTGTCGTACACCAACAGCACCTCCATCGGTTGCTGCACTTTGTTTTCCGGATACGGGCTAGGTGACCAGCCCCGTGTTGGCCCAGTGTACGGTCGGCGTTGGGGAGAGACGTAGCGGCCTGGCGACGGCGATCGGGAAGGTCCTCGTTGGGTCCAATGTGCTCCTACGAGATATAGTCGGCAATGACACGTGGTCATTCACCCTGATATGGACGCGGCGCGTCGATTGCGAACCCGCGCATTCCCATCTGTCGGTACTGGCAACGGTGGTAGGTGTGGCCAGCTTCTCCTCAATGGTAACAGAGTGGGCGGTGGTCGGGGGCGCGACAAACGTCGGTCTTCCTCGGGGTGTAGCACTGGCCGACAGGTGGGCGGTATGGCGTCGGTGATGGCGGCGGTGTGCGGCGACGGCACGGCGGCTGTGCGGCGTCTTGACGTGGGTGTCGAGGGGGGGGGCTGTGCGTCGGGCTGCAGCAGTTTAGCTCAGGGCTTGCGACTGAGGCTGTTGTGGTTCAGAGACCCCAAGTGACTGCTTAAGTTCTACACGAGCGATCTCAGCTATCGAATCCACCTGAGTTTGCGATCTGGGGAACATCTTCTGCAGCTCCACCAACACGACCGCTATGATCGTTGTCGCGCAGGTGGTTGGTTCCCAGATCTTGAACATCCCCTAGCTCGACGTGCGCATGCGGCGGTTATATTGCCTAGTCAGGATTTCTGGCGCCTTTTCGATTGTGGTGGCCTCCGAAACGAATGCCGAGACGGTCGTCGGTGGGTTGCGCAGAGGTCCAGCCAAAAGTTCTTCCTTCACTCCCCGCATCAGGAAGCGAACCTTTTTTTCTTCGAACATGGCGGGGTTGTCATGGTGAAATAAGTGAGTCATTTCTTCGGTGCACAGCCCGATGTTCTCGTTGGGGAGCTGTACACGGGTCTCCAGAAGAGTTTCAGCCCTTCCTTTCCGGATGACGCTCGTGAAGGTGTTCAGAAATCCGGTGGGAAAGAGGTCCCATGATGTTAGCGTGGACTATCGATTCTCGAACCAGGTCCTTGCGCCATCTTCAAGAGCGAAGTAGACATGGCGAAGCTTCTCGTCGCTGTCCCAGTTGTTGAACGTGGATACCCGGTCGTATGCCTCCAGCCAGATTTTTGGATGCTCCCATGCATGATCCGCGGAACGTCGGCGGCTCCCTCGGTTGGTGCATGACGACCGTTGTAGGCGTCACAGCGGCTGTCATTGTCGCTGTTCTCTTCGTCGTTGTTATCGTGGTCTTGTCGGGTAGCTGTGCGTATTCTGATGCAAGACGTCGCTGCCTGTGGCTGGCTCGCTGGTCAGGGTTGGCGCCATAGCTCGGCGAACTCACTCACGAGTCGACTCACTCAGACTCATATCGAGACGTGAGTCTGAGTCTGAGTGAGTCCGGGTGAGTAAAGTTTTTAAGAGTCTGAGTCCGAGTGAGTTCGGTTGGGAAACATTTTGGTGATTCTGAGTCCGGGTGAGTCCGGTTGAGGGAAATTTTGGTGAGTGTGAGTCCGAGTGAGCCCTAAGGGCAAAATATATTGCATGAGTGAGTCTGAGTGAGCTCCACATTTTTTGCCGACCTATGGTCTTATCTACTCAAGTTCAGCATCACTATCAGCCTTATGTCGGCTCACGTTTACACTCACGTATACTCCCACATAATTCAACGCGCTATCGTTCATACGTCAGCTCAATATTTATTGATCAGAGGCATGAGTTGAGGAGGGAGAAGGGGAGGAGGTGCCTTGACCTACCCCCGCAAACTTCTTCACGGGAAGTTATTGATCAAAATATCACGTGTGAGTCATCTCTTTCAATAAAAAGATCCTTATTGAACTGCAAACTCAGATAACTCGTCTTTGAAGGTACGAGATCAAAATGCGCTAAGTAGCGCACCGATTATACGAGATATTGGCGTTAAAGAGCATTGACATTATGGTCGAAAAAGGCTAATTATAGGCTAGCGGACTCATGAGTCCACTCACTCAGACTCACTCAGACACAGATCGAGCCGTGAGTCTGAGTAAGTCCGGGTGAAATATATTTTGGTGAGTCTGAGTCCCAGTGAGTCCGGTTGAGAAAAATTATATTGAGTGTGAGTCCGAGTGAGTCCGCATGAGGAAAAGTTTGGTGAGTTTGAGTCCGAGTGAGCCCTAAGGGTAAGATATGTTTCGTGAGTGAGTCTGAGTGAGCTCCACATTTTTTGCCGACCTATGGTTGGCGCCGATGTTCCCTTGACGGCGTGGGCTTCGCTCACGGCTGCAGGGAAGCTCACAGCTGCATGGACCGGGAAGCATCGCGACCAGATGTCACAGTGTCGTGATGTGGACGAAGGCAGCAGTCGGCGTGTCCAAGATGAAACTCTTTATTTGGCCTGTAGCGAAGCCTTGGAAATCTGCACTGGGTCGTCCTCTCCAGAGCCTTATAGTGGGTCACCCTCTTCGGCTTCTTTCGGGGAGATCTCACCTCGTGCTGAGAGTCGGCCCCGCCTTGACTGTCGTTTTCGTGCGTCGTCGCCGAGTGCCCGCCAATAAAAGTCTTTACATTTTGATGGAGAGCGCTGTGCCCTTAAAACTTCAATCCGCAATCGATGCCCTTGGAGCATCGATCCCGTACCGTGCCATCTACCAAGCCTCAAGATGCCGCCCAGCAAACGCCTCCCCCTGCACCGACGGCATCTCCCGGTGTCCCCCCATCTGCGACCCTCCTGTCTTCACCCGCGCGGATGGCACCAACGTCGAGGACTCGAGAACTGGCTCGCGATTTACGAGCGTGCGAGCGTACTCAATAAATGGGACGAGGCAGGCAAACTGAACAACCTGGTTTTCTACCTCGCGGGTGTGGCAAGCCTATGGTACAAAAACCACGCATCCGCTTTCCCTACGTGGTCCGCTTTCAAGACCGCTATGATTGACGTGTTTGGCCGCCCTGCCGTTCATAAGCTGCAAGCGGAACAGCGTTTACGTGAACGAGCTTAGCAGTCCGGCGAGTTTTGCACGAGTTACATCGAAGACGTTATCGACATGTGCAAGAAAGCCGACGCGACCATGTCTGAGTCGGATAAGGTGCGGAACGTTACGAAAGGCATCGACGACGATGCCTTCACCATGCTGCTCGCCAAACACCCTCGAACTGTGGTAGAGGTAATCACAATGTGCCAAAGCTACGAGAAGATGCGCCAGCAGCGGCTGATGACGCGCCGACCCCCATCACGCGACGCCGATCTCGCTGGCTTGTCGGACATATCGGACCACCCTCTCTTGCTCACCGAAATCAAATCATTCGTCAGCGAGCAAATTGCCCGCCAGTTCTCTCTATTGGCCTTCGCTCACCCGCAGCACGTTGAACAACCGTCAACCACACTGATGCCTCCCCTACGCCGAGCTATTGAGCAGGAAATCGCGGAGGTCATGCCGGAATACCACCAGCCACCTCCGGCGCCTGCGCCACTCATTTACGCGCAAGTTGTAACCAGGCGATCCCTGTGGTTCGCCCACTTACTTACGCCGGAGCCGTCGCCAGGCCTCAGGCCTTCGAAGCGAATGTGCCGGCTGCGTACGCCGACGTCATCCATATGCCCCGACTGCAGCCCATCATGCAGTCATATCAGCAGCCGCCCCGTCCCTCGCGTCCTGCGACATACATGGGACCTAACCCGGCAAGCCGATGATCGCCCCGTTGTAGACGTCTCGGGCCCTTCCCCCTCGGGTCAATACACGGCTGCTGTGATCACAGAAAGTCACCACGTCGACGGCCTCTCATTTAGAGCCGACAGTGCAAACCATGCAGAGGAGGTTGCCGTCGCTTTGGCTGCCTGCTCCCCACCACTCACACTATCTTGACATACTCGTGCTCAGCCGGCTCTCAATATATCCAGGGTTCTATCACCCCATTGGCTGCTAGTATCCTTCAAGCCGCCTGCTGGGGCTTTAGCCCTCACTCAGTAAGAATAGTCTGGACTCCAGGCCACACAAGACTTCCCGGCAACGAGGCGGCGAATGCCGCTGGCGGCGCTTCTCTCCTCCGCGACGCTGCCCTTCCATGTCCTGAGTCGCATCCTGGAAAATCACGTCTCACCCGCTACCGTGATATTCTGGATTACTATCGCACTTCGCGCCGACTTTACCCTGGCCCTGCTCGCATTCTGGCGAAAGCGGACGAAGGAATACTACGCCACCTTGAGACTAACGCTTTCCTTAGTCCGGCGGTCGCCCGGCACTTCATCCCGGAAATCTCTGGCACGTGCTCGACTTGTCAGGTCCTCGCCGACACCTTTCACGTCGTGGCTTCCTGTCTTGCAATTCCACTCTCTTTCTCATCCCCCTTCCCCATCCCAATTAGAGAGGCCTGGGAGGAGTACCTGCTCGGCTGCTCTACACTGGATGCGCGCGCGCGGGCAGCGGCCATCTCCAATGGCGTCTCAGACTAGGGACTGCCACTCAGACGCACAGCAGCTCTCTTGTGAGTTTCTTGAATAATATGTTTACCACAACCACCAAGCCGATGGCGCACTTCCGAGAACCGCTCCATCTGCCCATCTGCTTTGCGTGCGCTTGCGCCGGTCACGTCTCCCGCTATTGCAATCGCGTGCAGCCGCCTCGAGTCGGATCAACCTTCACCAGCCAGTCCAGCCATCCGTGTTACGACCCGCCGCCGCCTACGTCACCGACGTCACGCCCAGCTCCATCTACCCGCTGTTCACCGTCCCCACGACGCCGCTTACTGTCTCCGGTGCGGCCTCATGCGGTCGCAGAAGACCAGGAAAACTAGACGTCACAGTCCAAGAGCAAAGGGCTGCGACACTATCGAACTGCCAAAACCCTCAGCAAATCCCGTCGAACGTAGTAGACGTGTTTGTGGATGGTTTTCGCACATCGGCCCTTGTAGACACTGGAGTTGCCGTATCCGGTATGGACGCTAATCTTAGATGACTACTGCGAAAAGTGACGACGCTACTTTTCGGGCTCTCCCTCCGTACAGCCAGCGCCCAAAGTATTCCCCTCGACAGCGGTCTGCACAGGCCGTGTCTTCATTCAGCACGCTCTGCACGCCGTCGAATTCATCATAATAAGTTCTGGCTCTCACGACGTCATCCTGGGATGGGATTTTCTCGCTCGCCACGACGCCGTAATCCCTTGCGCACCAGCCGAAATAGAGCTCTCACCTTTCTCAGATTTGACGCCGGCAGACAGTCTATCGGCTGCGACCAAGGTACTCGTCGAAGACGGCACCATAGGCCCTGCAAACTCGTCGACGGCTGCGTCAGTCTATTGCCGCAGTCCCTCCGACACCGTTAAACTCCTTTTCCCATCTGACAGCTTATTCACTAAGAAAAGCTTGCTGGCGCCATATGCGACCATGCAAATCATTCAGGGCGACACCGATGTTTTCGTTACGAACCCATCCCCGTACATTGTTACGTTCGTGCAAGGAAAATGTCTCGGCAAAGCGGAACCCCTCGAAGACGCACAAGTTATGAACGCACCGGGTGACACCCACTGCGCCAACTCCCGTACGCTCAGTGCTGTTTCCACATCTGATTCGTCGCCCGCTGATGTATTTGGTTCCTCGATTGCTGACAACCTTACGTCGGTCGAGCGTTCCCATCTTCTATACCTGCTGGTAGAATTTCGTTCTTCGTTCCATTTCGCGCAAAGTTTTCTTGGCCGCACGCCCAATGTCACGCATCACATCGACACTGGCACCCAACCACCACTGCGGCAACGTCCATATCGCGTATATCCAGCAGAGCTCGTGTAATTAACGAGCAAGTCGAAGACAATCTTCGCCCCGATTTTATTGGATCCTCAAATAGCTTATGGGCGTCTCCTGTCGTGCTCGCTGCGAAGAAGGATGGCTCCGTGCGGTTCTGTGTGGACTACCGATGACTCAATAAGATCACCCGTAAGGACGTTTATCCCCTACCTCGAATATTTTTTGCTATAACTGGGGCGCCCTTCGCGTCCTACCTTGTGGCGATTGCCACGGTGACTTCTGCAGGCCCGCGCGGCCAGAAGTCGACGACGCCAAGATCTTCAGTGGCTCAAGGGTCATGATGCAGCACCAACGAAAGCTCAGGAGATGCTCCTGCTCTCGTTCCCATGGACGAAGAGCCGATTGCCGGACCGTCTGGCCACAGCTCAACGTTCTTAAGCTCCTCAAGGAAACGAGGCTCTTGGTGCAACTCCGGTGGAGACACAGATATATACTCAGTCACTGGCGACGACTCATCGGACGACAGCTTCGTGTCTGTGAGGAGTCGAAAGGCCAAAAGTAGGCTCATCAAGGCATCATCGCCGGAGAGTACGTCAACCATGAAGGCAGGCAGTGAGCGCTGTCCGCACACTATCCTCTTCATGCCCGTGGATCCTTCCGTAAGCCCAACAAATGGAGCGTGTTCACAGGCCCCAAGGCAGCTCTACAGTGCCTGATATACGCCTTACGCCGGCGACCTCACGAGCAACTAGTGTTGGAAATTAAAGGGCTGCTCCATCACCTCTTCGTGCAAGGACAGGACATCACCTTTCAGTGGCTTCCAAGTCACTGCGGCATATTGGGCAACGAAGGTGCCGACGCAGCTGCTCGACCTGCACACGAAGACGGCGTACAAGAATGCATCCCTTTATCAAGAACGGATGCTGCGATGAAAATTCGAGAGATTGCCAATGAAGACATAAAATCCTTGTGGAACACACCAAGTTTACAGCACACACGACTGCATAGAATGGACCCGTGTCGTCGACATCGGCCTCCATACGGACTCTCTCGACTAGAGGCAACGGTGCTTTGTCGACTGTGGCATGGTGTTGCTTTCACTAAATCTCTTGCCTTCCGAATGGGCCTGGCAGACAGTGCTGCTTGCAGCCAGTGTTACAGCGAAGAAACGATAGACCACGTTCTTTGTCGCTGCCCTCGCTACAGCTCGCACAGACTGTCGCTAGCTGCTGTGTTGGCCCGCCTTGACGACAGACTCCTGTCGGAACAGTCAGTGCTGGAATGCCGACCCGAACTGTCTGCACAGCGAAAATATTTAAGGCCTTAGTGAACTTTTTGCATGCCAGTGGCCTATTGAATCGGCTTCAGTACTCCTGCTCTACAGCTTCCTTTTTTACATTCATTTTATTGCGCGCCTGCTATTCTCTCCGATTTCCTTTCCATCTTTATTTCCCTTTTCCACTCCCCCTAGTGTATGGTAGCAAACCGGATGCTACAATTCTGGTTAACCTCACTACCTCTCTCTCGTTTTATTATCTCTCTGTCTCTCTAGACGACGCCATTGACAGTGTGCAAGGAGCAGAGTTCTTTTCATCACTCAATTTTCGCTCAGGGTACTGGCAAGTTCCCATGGCTGATGACGCTCGACCGAAGACAGCGTTTGTCACACCCGACGGCTTGTACGAATTCAACGTCCTGCCGTTTCGGCTGTGAATGCGCCCGCGACCTTTGAGCGCATGTTGGATACCGTTCTGCGCAACTTGAAATGGCACACGTGCCTGTGCAACCTCGACGACGTCGTCGTCTTCGCCCCAGACTTCTCCACGCATCTTCAACGCCTGCTGCATGTTTTGACGCGTTTGAACGACGCTGGGCTACAACTGAATATAAAGAAGTGCCGATTTGGCAGCACGGCAGCTAACGATACTAGGCTACGTCGTGTCCAAGGACCGAATTCTTAGTGGCGTTTCTTGTCGGGCTAGTTGGTACATGGCTGAAGTTGAATTGATGGCGCCAATGCTCAGACAGGGAGGAAGAACACAGGACGCGGACAGGCGCACACTCGCAACTAAATTTTCTTCTTCCAAGAGTTGTGCTTCACAACCCTCAAGCATGCGTACAAGACCAAAGAAAGTAAAGTAACATAATCTCCAGAAACACCACTTAATCAAGTCTCATAAACCAGAAAGCTATACTCATTCTGATAAATAGTCACGACAGGAACACCGATACAATGATCACCAAATTACTATACGTACCTAGCCTCAGCCAGTTCCCGAGCCACCTTATCTTCCGCAAAAGGCATGCGTCGCCCAGCAATGGTTCATTTGCGCAGTCCTTACAGTGATACGGCAAATGAGATCCTGTCCCATTTTTGATAGACAAGGCGTGCCCTGCTATGCGGTCATAAATACACCGGCCAGTTTGGCCGATGTATACCTTGCCGCAGCTCAGCCGGATTTTATACACAACACCAGTTGAATATTTCATGAAACGCGCTTTCTTCGTGCGTTCGTTTTCCCAATCGGGCCTCTTAGCAGACGACACTCGAGCACAAATACAGGAAAGTTTGCTAGAAGCCGAAAATACTATCGGTACGTTAAACCTAGAAGCCGCATTTTTCAAGGAATGGGCTATTCTGTGTATGTAGGGAATGACGACAGGACGCATCTTCATAACGGTTCCTTGGAAAGCATCATTCACATCCCGCCGAACTTTCCTCAGTAAAGCTTCGCAGGCAGAACCTGAATGAAAAGAAGGAAAACCCGCCGGAAGGAGCCTAGGCATTCTTAGGCATTCTGTAATTCGAAGCCTTTTTGAACAGCATGGGTACAGGACCTATTTAACGCCATCTACAAACTAGCAGTGGCTGTCGCTCTCATCACAGTTTTTGAATGGACGGAGTGAAATGGCAAAACCTCCTTCTGGTGACGGGGGTGATACATCCAACATAAATGGTCTTCGGTAATCGTGAAAAGAAAATCTAAAAATTGCAGTTTGCAGTAGTACGAAGCTCGTGGGTAAACCTTAGCCCTCGTCCAAGTGCATTAAAAGTGTGCAAGAAGTCCGTAACACAATCAGAGTAAGCAGAACATGGTTGTTTTCTCATAAAATGAACAAACTTTCAACTTATCGAAACACCCTCAGAACCTTGTCATTTACCAAAGCGGTTTCGAGGTGCCGGTTCATGTTAGAAAGGAAAATGTTGCACAACACCGGCGCCACACATAAACCAACACAAATACCTTTCTTTTGTACAAACAGCTCATCATGAATGGAAAAAACATTGCTTCAAGGTAACATTCCAATAGAGCTAAAAGCCTTCAGGTGTCGGTCTTGGGGACGTTCAACTACCAAATGACGTGTCTGCGGTGTTAAAAGACGGACCTAAATGCAATGTGCAGCCTACCAGTCCTGCCAAAGAGCTACTGTCCTTGAACAGACGCTTGGTCAGCATAGCTGAGTCAAAAGACCGCGAAAGGTGTTGTATCCTGGACGGTGCGGGTAGCTTGAAGAAGACAGTCTTAAATGATCTCAGGCGCGAACGGGACACTATGAGCAGTGCTGTGTCTTACCTTAAGCATATTTACTTGCGCCTTTCAGTGGGGACAAGGAGGGGGGCTTTGTACTCATAAAAACAGTACACTTTGACCTCAAGGCTGCAGAGGCTGTAGAAAAGAACTTCAAACGAGTGCACGTACGTGTCTGCGTCTAAGGTAAAGGCTCGGGCTGTCGCTTTGTGCAACGATCATGGCCTCTCTAAGCAGGCGAAGAAGACCAGTAGGTGCAAAGGAAACAAGCTTCCTGTATTTTTTAACGTGAACACTCATAAACCTGGCATGCCCTTTAGGGCTATGTCAGCGAGAACAGTTCCTGGCAGGTGTTGGACAGTCGATATTTGTTAAAACAGTTGAACAGTCTAGCTTTTGATGATCCTTTTATGGTTCAGAATTCCGGGGACGTTACTAAGTTTTTTAACACGAAAGTGTTTTATGCCGGGGTCCACCACGGCTCCACTGACGTATTTCCGTCAGGGAAATGACGTTGCGAAATGTAAAGACTAGCAGTGGGCAAAGAAAAAAACCAGAAGAAAAAGTTCCGTCACCGGGAATCGAACTTACGACACCTCGCTCTGCAGCGCGCAGCGCGAAACGATTCGGCCACGGACGGCACGTTCTTCACAGTGCTAACGGCGAGCTATTTATATACACCATTTGCTGGTGGCGGTACTCAGAGATCGGCGTTACAGAGTGTTTTCGTTATCACTAGCGAGATGGTGTGAAGGGCTCGAAGAGCGTAGAAGAGCGCGCTTCAAATGTCGTCGCCGTTGCGACGAGCGCCCGCGTCTACAGGGCGTGGTCGCTCGTGCGTGCGCTTATCTCGTGATTGCGGTAGTTTGTACGTCCCGCGTTCACAGCACGAAGGTCACTTGGCTCACTACAGCAGCCGCTTTTGCGAAAAGAGCGCGGTGCTCACGCAGAAATAAGTTACAAATGTGATAGTTAGTTGGCTCTCATCCTGTGTATGTTCGTTCCGCGCGTCCTTTCTGCTTGAGCAGCGCGCTGCAAGTTTCGAGCTGCTCGCCGTTCTTCGCGTCACATTACAACTTGTTGCTGCAGCATTCATTCCTTCACCCTTGGGGCGAAAGAATGCGCAACAAACGCTCAACTACGTCTATGAAGACACGTTTCACTTTCTTGTTATACCGATTCCTATGACAGAGGGATCAGTCATGTTTTTTATGACAACCGCTCCGCTGAGTACCTTTTTTTCTCTAGATGCAGAAGAGTTGTTTTTTTTTCGATACGCCATGGACAGCTATTTATGGCTGTTCGGTCTTTTATGGGCAATAATGGGGAGGTGCTTATTATGAACAATGCTGAACTCCCAGTTGAAAGTTTTTTAGCTCTATTGGAATTTTACCTTGAAGCAACATTTATTTCCTTTCATGATGAGCTGTTTGTACAAAAGAAAGGTATTTGTGTTGGTTCATGTGTGGCGCCTGTATTGTGCAACATTTTCCTTTCTAACATGGATCGACACCTCGAAACCGCTTTGGTAAGTGACAAAGTTTTGAGGGTGTTTCGACAGGTTGATGATTTTTCGATTGTTTTGAGAGAACAACCAAGTTGTGCTTACTCTGATTGTCTTACGGACGTCTTAGACACTTTTAAGGCACTTGGACGAGGGCTAAGGCTTGCCCACTAGCTTTCTACAGCTGACAAACTGCAATTTTTAGGCATTCTTTTCACGAATAACGAAGGCTATGCCTTTTGGATGTATCACCCCCGTGCCGAGAAGGAGTGTTTGCCATTTCACTCCACCCATTCAAAAACTGTGAAGAGAGCGATAGCCACTGCTAGTTTGCAGATGGCGCTATATAGGTCCTGTACCCATGCTGTTCGAAAAGGCTTCGAAATACAAATGTCTAGGCTTGTTTCGGCGGGTTTCCCTTCCTTTCTTTTAGGTTCTGTCTGCGAAGCTTTACTAAGGAAAGTTCGGCGGGATGTGAATGATGCTTTCCAAGGAAGCGTTATGAAGATGCGTCCTGTCGTCATTCCCTACATACACAGAATAGCCCATTCCTTGAAAAATGTGGCTTTTAGGTATAACGTACCGGTGGTATTTTCAGCTCCTAGTAAAGTTTCCTGTATTTGTGCTCGAGTGTCGTTTAATGAAATGTTCAACTGGTGCTGTGTATAAATCCTGCGGCAAGGTATATATCGGCCAAACTGGCCGGTGTATTAATGACCGTATAGGAGAGCACGCCTTGTCTATCAGAAATCAGACAGGATCTCATTTGCGGTATCACTGTGACGAAGAGAAAGAGAGGGAATTTAATAGAAGGCAGAGAGGCCGGCCTGAGGTTGAGCGCACTAGCCTGCTACTGTGCACAAGGGAAGAGGGGAAGGGGGAGAAAGATTAACGATGGTGAGGATGGGGACTGGAAGAGGTTATGCGTACGTACAATAACCACGTAACACAGTGGACTTCTGAAAGTGTATTGTCAAGTCCTGTGCTCTTAAAAAAATCTATAAATGCCCTTGTAGCAGTCGTTGATGCGGTCTGATCGGACATCGCGGACAATAGATTAGTTTCACAGAGTGTGCTCACACCGATGTCGGCCAACGTTGAAGCCAGCGTCTTCCGTTGGGACACGTACAGAGGGCAGTCGCACAATATACGGGTTAAGGTTTCATCTACTTGGCAGCGCTCGCAGTTCCGGCTGTCCGCACGGCCGATGAGGTGCGCGTGGCGTCGAGTGAAGGCGACGCCTAATCGAATCCGGTGCAGCACACTGGCGTGGCGTCGCTTTATGTTAGCCGGGAGTCGAAGGGTCATGTGAAGGTCTGTTTCCCGCAGACGCCTATGCTGATGGTCTGGGTTAGACCAGTAAGTTGTGAACTCTCGCATAAGCGATCTTAACAAAGAGTTTATGTCGCTTCGCGAATACGGAATTTTTACGATAGTGGCGCTGTTATCCACAGCGGCTTTTCCCGTAGCATCAGCTAGCACGTTGCCTGCCAAGCCACAGCGTCCAGGTGCCCATTGGAACATGACAGAGTGGCCATTCCCTTGCGGGAAATTGAATACCTGTATGATTTTGGAAGCAACACGTTATATTGTCCTTCTCTTGAGCATGAATGAAGGCTTGCACCAACCGTCATCCGAAAAGCTGTTCGATATATATCCGACCAAGCGCGACGCAAATCGACAATACTCTCTGAAGCGAAAACCGAACTGCACTGTAAGGAATGCACGTGTGAACCATTGCTGGGCGACGCATGCATTTTGTGGAAGAGTAAAGACAAGGTGACTCGGGAATTGGCTGAGGCTATGTACATGCAGAAATTTGGTGACAATTGTATCAGTGTTCCTTCCGTGACTATTTATCAGAATGAGCATAGCTTTCCGGTTGAAAGGATTTGATTTAGTGGTGTTTGTGGAGATTATGTTACTTTACTTCCTTTGGTCTTGTGCGCATGCTTGAGGGTTGCCAAAAGCAGAACTCTTGGAAGAAGAAATTTTAGTTGCGAATGTGCGCTTGTCCGCGTCCTGTGTTCTTTATCCTTGTCCGAGCATTGGCGTCATCAGTTCAACTTCGTGCTTCGAAGTTTCGTGCCATGACAGAATTCCCCACACCTACGTCCGTCAAAGAACTGCGCAATTTCGTAGGACTATGCTCCTACTTTCGGCGCTTCATACGAAATTTCGCGACTCTCATATCGCCGCTGACGAGGCTCCTTAGCAGCAACGGGCCCCTCAATTCGTGGTCCTCAGTGTGTGATGACGCTTTCGCAAAGCTCCGTCGTTTGTCGACCTCTCTTCTCATACTATGCCACTACGACCCTAAGGTCCCTACAGAGGTACACACAGACGCCAGCGGTGTTGGCCATGGCGCTGTCCTTGCGCAGCGCAAACCTGGGTTCCCGCAATATGTCGTGGCATACGCAAGTCGTACGCTTACTAAAGCCGAGACCAATTACACCGTCACGAAGAAAGAATGCCGGGCAATCATACGGGTGCTTACGAAGTTCCGACCTTACTTGTATGGCTGCCCATTTGATGTCGTCACCGACCATCATGCACTGTGCTGGTTGTCATCATTGAAAATCCCTCAGGCCGTCTCGCCCCTTGGGCACTTCGCCTGCAAGACTATGACGATTCTTGTGTGTCTTGTGTGTGAACATTGTTGTCATCACGTGGAAATTATGCATGACGTGTGAAGATTCCTTTTAAAATGACATTGCCGTGAGTGAGTCTACTTTTATTTATAAGTTCGTGGCGATAATTAATAAGTTAAGAGAAGAGGAGTAGCCGGAGCCATGTTTAGGCACCAACCTGTCATTAAACACATTTAATAAAAAAAGACTGCGACATCTGCGTGCTGTACCGCAACGGACGCCAGCATGCTGACGCCGACGCCCTCTCACGCTCTCCCTTGCCTGACGACAATGCCCACAGCTCAGTGTCTCACCTTGCCGTTTCTTCCATCGACATTCACACCATCACTGTCGAACAGCGCAAGGAACAACGCATTGCCTCATTGATAGACTTGCTCACTGAACCATCGGGAACACCATTCACTCGCGCGTTGCGTCGTCAAGCCCACCATTTCGCCGTCAGCGACGACCTCCTCCACCGACGCAATTACAACGGCTACGGCCACCAGTGGCTTCTAGTAATACCACGCAGTCTGCGTTCTGACATATGCGAATCATTCGACTGGATGGACGAATGGATGCTATGAGCTTCCCCTTTATAACGGGGTGGTGACAAGTGTGCCACCTGACTCGACAAAAAAAAACTATTTCATGTTTTAGTTTTCTTTTTTTTATGTTGGCCTAATGCCTCTACTTCGATAAAATCTATCTTAGTGCAGAAACTACCATGATTCGCAGTGTGCGCACTCTGGGGTATCGAAAACTTACCACCGCATTCGCCAATGGTACTTTTGGCGAGGGATGTACGCTACGTGCAGAAGTGCGTTCGCTCCTGTATCGATTGTAAGCGCCGCAAAACTTCAACGCACCTGTCGCCGGCAGGTCTGCAACCTCCAGTTTACCCTGACCCGTCGTTCGGGTGCGTGGGCATCGATTTGTATGGACCACTTCCTCGGACGTCGGCTCGTAACCGCTGGGCCATCGTCGCTGTTGACCATCTGACGCGATACGCCGAAACCGCCGCTCTCCCAGCCAGGGCTGGGCAAAGATACTTTGAAATTGTATCGCGATACGATACAAGACACTCAAGCAAAAAGTATTGGAGGTACAGATACAAGATACTACCGCAATAATTGTATCCGATACGATACTTGCCAATTGTATCTTAAGATACTACGATACATTCGCAAATTTGTTATTATAGACCGCCATAAGGCAGTAGCTAACGTCTATGCACTGAAAGGTTTGCTTAAAAAATTCTTTAATGTGATCAATTTTGTTTCATTTTAATGAAATGCCTGTTAGTATCTCAAACGTTTTCTCCTTCTCGCCCAAAGTGCATTACCTTACTTCCAACAGAACTTATTGGTGTTTGTTTTGGCTGGTTAACTGGACAGCTCTTCACTGACAGCAGTTCTTGCTTGTCATTTTTGTAAATAATGAGAGTTGCTGCTCAGCTTGCCGACCAGCTAGCTGATCGCCATCTAATCACAAGAACTTCAATAAGAAGCCTTCGCACGATGGCGCAAATACTGGTGTAGAGTTTTACCTTCTCTGTGAAAGACTGTTTACGCAATACCGAATCACCGGTGTACAGCAGCAACAACGCTGCTAGCGACATTTTTCGTGATGCATTGTGTATACGTATAGAGCTAATAAAACTGCAATAACTTTTCATGTACTACTTATCTGCTGGCGTAAACCGTTCGTTATCGATATACTCACTAACGTGCAATCTGTTAACAATTTTTCTTCAACGAGAGAACATGCGCACCCCAGAAATGCCTAATACCTATTGTATCATCGTGTGGCGGTGACGATGAACAAGGCGGCAGTCACTCTGGTAGAGACGAAACTGCTCATTGGGCAAACTTGTGCCCAGAAAACTAACTCAAAGTACAAGCAAAAGAACACTGTACACTGATAGCGGCAATAAATGTCGTTGGCCTTCGCTGTTCTGATCATCCGCGCAGCGCGTGGTCACATCAACGATCGAACCTTCCAGCGTTACCCCTGGTGCTCGCAGAAGCTCCTGAATGAGCTACAGTGCCCGCGTCCTGCGCAGAATTTTAATAATATCATCACAAAACCAAGATATATTTATGATGGAAACCGTAGTGGAGAGCCACCTGAGGTTTTCGACCACCTGGGGTTCTTTAACGTTCACCTAAATCTAAGTACGCGGGCCTCGAGCATTTCGCCTCCATCGAAATGTTGCCGTCGCGGCAGAGATTCACGCGTAATCTTGATAGAGCAATCTGAAACAACCGCGAAGATTCCGAAACATCGCGGCGCGGCTTGAGCCGAGCGCTGCTAAAAATTTTTTTGCGCTTTACACCCGATCACACCAAAATAAAGAAATAAGGGCGCGTGGCAGTATCTTTGCGCAAATCGTCGCAGCACACCACTGTTATTCACGCAGGTAATCGGAGCCACTTGTAGCTCCGACTACCTGGCGATTAGTAATAGTAAAAAAAAATAAAAAATATGGAGACCTAAAAAAAGGAAAACAAATATATATAAATAAGCTAGAAAAGCCGTTCCGTATCGGAAATTCATCGTGAATAAGTACTGAAACACGATATAGGCGACACCCCTAATAGCTATGTCCAATAAGCATGAATTATCGTCAACTTACTTATCAATGTAAGACAATAAAAATATTTAGTGCCTATAAAAAATTGACTGAAACGGCTCGTTGGGACGCTCATGAGAAAAACAGATCATTTCGTATAGCAATGTTTCTCGAATCTCCTTCCTAACAATTTTAAGATGGCTGCTAATTATTTTCATAATTATAATGCAAGCTCGATTTCGCTGTTTTACTAAGCAATAAGCAGGATGTTTGGTACAGTATATTCAGTGCACGCCCTCGTAATTACATATTTGCTTTCAATATCGCCTTGGCAGAACAGTAAACTCAAGTGAGATATAAATGTGTAAACAGTAGCAGAAATAAAGCAGATAGTTCAAAGTAAGAATAAAGCAGAGAGCTCATTTTGGCAGCACGTTACAAGAGACATATTGCTGTGACCAGACCGAAAAAAAAACAGCACATAGCCCTTGGTAATGTATGGGAAAGACAGCAGGAAGATAATATTAATTGTTAGGGTATAACGTCCCGAAACCAGGGTACGATTATGAGGGACGCCGCAGTGAAGGGCTCCGGAAATGTCGACCATCTGGAGTTCTTTAACGTGCACCTAAATCGAAATACACGGGCCTTAAGTATTTTCGCCTCCATCGAAACGCGACCGCCGCAGTTGGGATTCGATCGACAGCAGGAAGAAAGAGATAGGGTGCACGAACATATCTTCTGCTATAGGTAAACGCTTCATCTATTAGATCTAGCATCTGTAATAGTGGTGCTATAGTTAGGATCTTATTTGCACATAAGTCAATCGCATGTAAGTCGTACTTACATCCACAAGATCCTTCAAATCGCTGATGTGTGAAAGCCACGAGACACAAAGCAACCCTATGCTTCAGATTTCGTAGCGAAGCACTACGCGGGGGAGCAGCATTAGAATTTGCGCGATAATCGCCGCAAGCATTGTGGTGCGCGGCACTGAACAGTGGGTAAGGTTAAGTATCATGGTACTGGCACAAGAAAAAAGAAAAAAAATCAAGAAAACGAAAGGCACGTGAGCTAAGCATAGACGTTGGCGCGTCTGTTCTGTCGAGACTACGCGAGCGCTGTTATGTTGCACTGCTCCACCAAAACGGACGCGCACACCTCATCGCCTGCCCTCACTGGTGGACTCTGGCGCAAATATAAAATTATGTCACTGCGCTCAGTTTTATTCAGGAGGTTTATAGGCACCAGTACCAGCCTGAGAAGCGGAGTTGAGCCAGCGATTATTGTTTCGTACGGTGGTGTTTCTATAGGAGTATCTTGTAGCTTAAGATACGCGATACATTATTGAATGTATCGGAAATACAGATACAGATACTCGTGTTGCGAGACGTATCGCGATACAGATACAAGATACCCAAAGAGTATCTAAGATAGTATCTAACATACATGTATCTTCGATACTGCCCAGCACTGCTCCCAGCGGCTACAGCGCGCGACGTGGCCTCCATCCTGCTCCCCCAATTCATGCTGCGTCGCGGTCAACCCCAGGAGCTGCTCAGTGATCGAGGCGGTGTCTTCTTGTCGGAAGTTGTCGAAGCCATCCTCAAACAGTGCAGCGTTGCTCACCGCAAAACTACTGCTTAGCACTCGCAGACGGATGGCCTCACCGAATGCTTTAACCGTACGCTGGACGACATGCTGTCCATGTACGTCGCCGCCGATCACACCAACTGGGATGTCATTGTCCTTAGTCACCTACGCCAATACCGCCCTCAGAGCACTACTGGTTTTTCCCCATTTTGCTTATTGTGTGGCAGCCACCCGTCGGACACAGTCGACACAATCCTTCCATACAAATTCTGCCACAAGCATTCCAGCAATTCTGTCACAGCCAGACTTGCTGAAGAGTGTCGCGAGCTTGCCAAGACCTTTACTACACATGACCAAGAGCGGCAGAGGAGCATTCGTGGTGACACAACCACTTCTGAGCTCACGTTCCTCCCTGGAACGCTAGTATGGCTCTCGATCCCTGCCACTGCAAGTGGCCTCTCTTCAAAATTGCTGCTCGAATACGAAGGCCCCTACCGTGTCGTCGAACCTCCCCCCCCCCCCCCCCGGTTCTCTGTAAACTACCTGATCACACCCATTGAACCGTCTTCTGACATGCGCTGTCGAGGGCGCGACATTGTCAACGTGGAGCGTCCCAAGGCATCAATGACCTGCTCATAGTGACAAGCTGTTAGGTCGCCAGGCGGCTCTCTTTTCGTACCCGGGATTATTTTACATAAGACTTGGAACTTTGCAGTAGGTCGTCCTCTCCAGCGTCCTCTAGTGGGTCGTGCTCTTCGGCTCCTTTCGGAGAGAACGCAGCTCGTGCTGAGAGTCGGCCCCGCCTTGACTGTCGCTGTCGCGCATCGTCGCCGAGTGCCCGCCAATAAACGTCTTTACAAGCCGAACTTGTGGCCGGTAAACGGAAAGACAAACTACAGCAATACACACTGTACACTGATAGCGGCGAACAGAGCGTCGGCCGTCGATAAAATGGACCGCGGGAAGGCGTGTCGGCATTTATACATGCGGCATCGAACACTCTAGCCTTATCGCTGGTGCCGCGTTAGTTCGCGAATGATCTCATCTGTTCGCGTTTGCGCGCTCAAGCATAACAGACGATCCTTATCTCATATGTTCTCAGACATTCTGGCGCCATTTGCGCAAGGCAACAGCTACACGTGCAATGGACTGGTAACAGAAAACATAGAATAATAATAATAATAATAATAATAATAATAATAATAATAATAATAATAATAATAATAATAATAATAATAATAATAATAATAATATCTGGGGTTTAACGTCCGAAAACCACAACATGATTATGAGAGACGCCGTAGTGTAGGGCTCCGGAAATTTCGACCACCTGGGGTTGTCTAACGTGCAACTAAATCCACGTACACGGGCCTCAAACATTTTCACCTCCATCGAAAATACGGCCGCCGCTGCCGGGATTCGATGCCGCGACCTTGGGGTCAGCAGTCGAGCGCCATAACCACTAGACCACCGTGGCGGGAAAAAAAACATAGAAAGAATGGAGCGTGTGTGGCGGCAATATTGTACAAGGCTATGCTATGCCTATGATGTAGAGGGGTGCGCGACTAACACGTGACACAATAAAACAGTGACATAGGACGAAGCGCTACTGGCAACTCCACTTATTTATTCAGGAAAAAAACATATCTCAAACCCAGTTAGACAAGATGATACCAAACGAGTCGACATAAAAAGATCACAAAAGCAAGCGGTCAGGTTTTATCTGGTTTAACTGCGTTTTAAATATGTTTTCTTTTTTTTGCTGAATAAAGAAGTCAGTTGCTAGTAGCGCGCCGTCCTGTACCCCTCTTTTGTTGTCCGCCGTGTTATTCGCGCCCCGCTCTACGTCATAAACCAACACCAACTTGCCTAAATTTTCATTACACAATGCTATGCTCTGCTGGCTAGCTGGATAGCCGAGTGCTTAAGACGAGTGGTTAAGGTGCGGTGGTGCGGTGCATCGTGGGTGCGATGCGAAGAAGAGAAAACAAAGGAGGGTTGTCAGTTACTGTGGCGACGACGAGTAGAGAGAAAGAACGCTCGCCAGAATGGATGTCAGAGGTCGCTGATAATTCTATTGCGGCACGCGAACGATCAACAACTGCAAAATGTGTTGAAAGGTAGTCCCAACCCGATGTTATGTCATGTGAGTAGTGTGAAAAGACGAATATTTAGACCACATACAACATGCCCTGGATGACTAGCTGAGGCGTGCACGCCATCAAAGGTTTTATGTGAAGTGCGGTTGCCATGCGCAGGAAAACGCCAGAAAGCGGAATCGTATTTTTTAACTTGTAGCACATTGCTTCACTCAACACACACACCAACTCCAGTATGGAATAATGTTCCCATGGCAACACCTTCAATGAAGACAGTTATTTCGTTAGCAGGTAATTGTGAGGCCTTGTAGATTTCGACAGCAGCGCAATGATTGCCTACGGAACTGAGATAGTCAGTTTTCCGTTTTAATGGGTGGTTAACGATGAACCATTGGCGAAAGCGAACGTCGGCGTAGGGAGGGCGATCGACGTGCGCTGAATGCGGTGCGACGGCCTGACAAAGAGGTCTCTGAAATAGCGTGGGAGGGCATCGGCTGTGTTGACTCTGTACGGACGTAGCTGTAACTTTCGTCAAGCGCACCTGAAAGGGGGACGCGTCGGTGGCAAAAACGCTCAACATGGCCAGGTAGACAACAGTATTGACAGATCGGCCGGCAGTTCGGTATGGGCAAGGATTATGGGAGAAATTGCGGAACGGCGATAAAGGGGAACGTGCTGGCCTGCGGGCGCGCACGTTGCACAGAAGGCGTTGATTGATTAGCAGAATTCGTGTACTTGTCGCAGCGCATGTGATTTCCATCTCGTGGCGTCAGCGTGGTTCACACTCCATTTTTCAAAGTTGACCGACCCACCAACTTTTGCGCCTCCGATATTTTCGGTTGACCCACCAGCATACCCCTCACACTTTATATTAATCCACTTTCCAGTTCAACTAGGCCCAGCCAAGCCCATGCATTTTTCCATGAAACCCCGTACATATCTTACGAGAGATGGACAAGCTTATTGCGTTAGAGAGGAGCTTTGCACCCTTCTCACCTCCCAAAATGCGGGGATACTCACCAAAGAAAGCATGCGTATTATAATTAACTAACGCTGTGTGCATACCTTTTACTCGATGAAGTCCCGTTTGAAGCCGGAATTGCAGCAAAGGGTTCACTTGATGCAGTGAAGAGTATCCCTTATGTTTGGTTGCTCCACTCAGTGAGAAACTACGTCGTAGTTGGCGAAGCTGCGTTGCAGCGTCTGTCCTAGAAAGCGGAGAGGGAACGCTGAGGTGTGATTCGCGAGCAGCGTTCTCACGGACACATGGCCACATATCCCACAATGAACACGTGGCCACTGAAAGTCAACATCGGGGATGTTTGACTTCGTGGTAATGGTTGACTATTTTGTACGTCAGCGGTTCTTAACGCCCGCGTCGGAGATCTAAGTCAACTTTAGCACCGGTTTTACAGGGGGAAACAAAGGCTATTTCCTCGATATTTCGGTGTCAGTCGATCCTAATGCATTGCACAAAGCAATGTGTCCTACTAAAATAATAAGGCAAATAACAAGAAAATCAATCGAAAACACTACTTGACACCATTCGGAAATCGTTATTCATATGCGCGTTAAATTTAAAAGGGGGAGGAGCTCCAGGTGACGCTTAGAGAAATACAACAGTCACGGTGTTTTCCGTTCCTTCTCCATTTGCGGAGTGATATACGAAAAGTTTCAATGTACCAACAAGCTGAAATTTCAACTTTTCACGCTGCGCCTAATTCGTTCCTGGCCGGATGGTAACTTGCAAGAGAGGGAGTCGTACTCGTAAACCCAAAAGATGTTCTTGCCGCAAGCACCAAGCTACCAGGATGGCTCGGTCTTTTTCCAATTTCAGTTAATTGCCTGCTAGACGGATGTTGTTGGAAGTTTCAACTAAAATAAAACTGGGCACCTTAGTTTCATTTTCCTGCTTTGGCACGGTGTAATGCAATCTTCTTTGAATGTTGAAAAGAAACACAAGACATAACTCCAGGCGTAATTGCAGTGCCAAATATTATTCAAGGAACACACACATACAAAAAGGACAGGCGCTGAGTCCTGTCTGCGTATGTGTCCCTTGTTTAATCTCTTTTCCGCTGTTATGCATGAGTGCTCCAATGACGAACTAGCCCCCATTTCCTCGCTAACTATCGAGATTTTTAATTATGCGGCCGCATTTTTCGCAGGCAGGTTCCCGAAATTCCATAGCTCCATTCCGGAACATTACCAACGGCGACACGCGCCTAGCCGCGGCTCCGTATAAGAGCCTTTTGAAAATAGCGAGCACCAAAATTCCAGGCTGTTGATTCCGAGAGGAAATTCCAAAGACACAAAAACAAGGTAACGTCGGCGCGCAAGGAGCTTTCACCCAGAGTTCCGATTATCCACGCACGCGATTATGTCAGTCATGCACAAAGCGCGTACAAGAAAAAAAGGAAAACAATGTGGGGCTTTATTATTTTTCAGCTAGTAATATAGGCGATGAATCTAGCGTATTTTTAACTCGCAGAACAGCTGCTGCAGAAGCAGTCTCTCTGAAGCAGCGCACCCAGTCCGTAATTTTGAGCACACTCCCTTTCAAGTGATTTATATCTTGACGGCACTGTTAGCCACGCACGGGAGCGAGGACGAAACAAAGTGAACACGATGAAGGCGTTAAGAGGAATCTTCAAAATATCAATTGTTCTTTTTAGATAGGGAGCTTTTAGTAGCCATTGTTCGTTGATATAATCATTTTGCAGAATCGACGTTTCCGTGTTCTTACGACTCCTCAATCTGCATGTATGCCTAATATCTTACGATGCAGCATTAGTTTTGATAATGAGGGACAGTGAAACTTTAAGAAAGTTCGTGGGATGAAGTTGGGGTTTTATAGAGTACCTTGCAAGGTGTTAACATCTGACAAAGAAGTCAGAAAGCGCGGTTAGGTTTACCGCCTCCTGGTTGCGCTGAAATAATGGTACTTTTTAAAGGACTAGCTGCATATCTCATTGTTCCTTATGTGCTAACCGCATAGTAACCAAAGTTTCAAAGACGCGCCTTTATAGATTCAACTTCAGTCATCGTCACCCTTTCAAACAACAATGCCTTGTGCCATTGAAGAAAAACCAAAGTGAATGAGAAGTAGACTCTTTGAACATTATGTCGAAACAGGGCAAACTACGGGCAAGATGAACAACACCAACAAAAACAACCAAAAACAACTTAGCCCAACTCCCACCTCCGAATTCGATGCAGCTGTTGAACAGCCTAACAGAGCACTAACAGAGAATGAAGTCGGCTAGAACATCTTCCTCGCTATGTATGCTCAGCAGCGCTACCCTGGAGGCTAAACTTTGGTCCCCGCTGTTTTCAGTTTTTTCTCTCTACGACAATGTGAACGCCAGGCAGAGAAAATGGGCACTACAACTCTAGCTACGCAGGTTATAGCGCGAGCCCCTGGGCGAGACAACGGATGCTTGTTTGCGCACCGACGCTGACGCGAGCAGCACCAGCCCGAATCCTCTTAGTCGCCGTACGAGAAGCTTTAACGCGGTTAAAAGTTGGTGACTCAGCTAATCCATCGTAACTTCAAAGCTGGCTCTCTTTCAAAGGCTTTAAATGCTAAGGTTTGCGAGATTGCTGCCACGTGCCTTGACCGGGACGCCAATCTAACGGCCTTGCTAGCTCACGCCTTTGAATAACAACATAGGAACCCATGACTTTCTGGTCGTTAAAGACATCTTCCACGTGTAAGCCCCTTCGTGGGAGAATAACACCAATTTGACGCTGTGCACGAATAAAACGTATAGCACATAAACTTATAATAGCAGACAGTGTTGGGGAAGTTGCTGATTGTCCTGAGAACGCGGCGTCAGGAGATGCTTCAATTTGTAACCATCGTCTAATGATATTCTACGAAACATCATCGGAAATTTTGGTTACGGCACTGTTCAAAGTGTAGATACTATTGTACTCACAACTTTTCTTTTCCGCTGCTGAGGAAATGTTTCCACTTTGCCTCTTTCATTTTACATGACTCTAAATGGTTACACCCAAATATTTTATTCTGTCAACTCTAGAGTGAGGGGTACAGCCAATGTATGGTGTAAATGCAAATGAGGAAGTCTCTATTCTATTTCTCACGCGCAGAGCTTTTCTTTGTACCGCGCTCCCAGTAAGCAGAAGCTTTTCTTTGATTTGACTACAAGAGCGTAATTAAGCGCTTTCTGCTCACTTGCGTTCTTTAAACCCGCGTAAATTAAGCCATCATCTCCGAAAAGTCGCACCGTCGTATTTACACCACAGTTACATATAAAGTCGGTTAGATACATTCAAAATAACATTGGACCTATGACAGAGCCTTGCGGGACTCCTGTCAGATTTGTAACCATTTACTTCCACATACGATGTTCGTCCTGTCAGGTACGCGCCTATCCTGTTTGAGAAAGAAGTGTTTTCGCGTCGTCAATATAGGCATGCGCATAGGGGTGCAGGGGGAAAAGGGGGGGGGGGTGAAGCGACCGCATCCCCTAATCAACGAAAAGGGGGTGCCAACTCTGCCCATAGCTTTGCTTTACAAGGCATTTTTAATAGCAGGATTATGGCTACGCATGTCTTCTTGACGATGACGGCGACCAAGGACTAATGATGTATTTAAAGAACTGTTTAAAAGCGTGCGACCTTGAGCTTGTTGGTGCATATTCATAGTGGCAAACACCGCGACACAACGAAGAGAAGAAAGACAGCGCTAGTCCTGTTTCGTCTTTCTGTCTTCGTTGTATCGCGCTCTTTTCCACTGTGAAAAGAACTCTTTAATTGGCAAATTTATTTTTGGAAAGCCGGGAAACAATGCAGGCCGTTGTGAAAGACACGTCATCACGTCACTTTTATTTTTTCCATCCATTGCGAACGTTGTATGCGCTTGGAATCGACGAACAGGGAGGTGAGGGGGGTGGGGCGCTGCTTTAAAACTTCACCCCTCCTAATAGATAACCCTGCGCACGCCTATGGTCGTCAAGATAAGTATACGTAAATGTAGAAAGAATGTGCTCTGAAAGCGTAGAGTATACAAAAGTCAGAGAATACGGACGGAGATAATCGACTTTTTGTCGGTCTACAAATTTGTGTGTAGGCACAATTGTAGCGCCTGCCCCGTCGTCTTGTGTTCCTCTTCTTAGTGATTGTGTTTTAGAGCTGCATTATGTCTCTTTGTTGCCATGAGCCAGCCATCTGGGGCTCGTTTCTGTTCAAGCGAAGCGTTGTATATGGTGAGGAGATAGTGGACGGCCCATTCTGCATATCCCCGGGTAAAACTGTTGAATGCGCCGTTTGGTGCAATGGATTTCTTTTCATTGACACCAAGCAGTAAGGAGAAAATGTGAACATCAGGCATAACCAGTAAACGGAGAAGAGAGCAAACATGCCTATCAATGGCATCATGACCGTTGTTAAGCACTGATTTCAAAAATATGTCATGTACATTAGCAATTCTAGAACAGTCAATCGCCATTTTATCATTGTCTACAACAGAAGGTACTAGTCTGGAATTCTTTCCGCACTGGGACAAGTTACGAATACAACGATGTCATAAAGGTAGTTAATACGTATTTTCTGCTTCGCTAAGATTATTCCGTGGAAGATTCGATAAACTGAATATTTTGGATTGGTTTCTGTGTGCTTTTTGCCTCTGGCGGGTAACTGTGTTTTAGATGTATAATATCCCTGGTCGTCCAAGGGTTTTGCTTATTTTCGTTCTTTCTTTTTGAAGGCACAGATTTTATGGTGCATAGTGTAACCATTTCTTCACGCCTTATTCACATCTGACTGACATCACCTTTGTATATGAACAGGTTCAAAGAAAAAATTGAAGGACGCTTTGTAAGTTCCAAGGAGCGTTCCGCGAAAGCCTGTGCCCATTCAACTGACCATGCCATGGTATCAGGGGAATCAACATTCTTGGGGCGCTTCTCCGAACCACTTGCGGTGTTATCATCACCGGGTCGCTTGGGAGCCCTCCGACTAACTCGATTGCTGCAACGACGTCTGACGAAGGAGCGGTGCCGCGCGCGCCGCTGTACCATAGCGTGATTGCTGGGAGAGTGTGAGGGGTATGGTAAAATCGATGAACGATTCATCGATTAAAGGTCCACAATTAATCGATCGATTTCCGCCGTTCGATTAATCGAATTAATCAATTAAAGCTATTCGATTATTCGATTATAGCACCCCCCACTCCCGCTGCCAACCTCCTCCCTTGGCCAGAGCGCATGACTTCCAGCCGCGTTATCCTGTGCACATCGCCTCTTTTTCACTGCCTTCACTACAGCGCATATTTCTGCGCTAGCAGAACGAGGCCCGTGAACTCCAAGCACTCCTCAATGCTTCAAGCCCGGACAAGAGGCGGCTCCACCCATCGAGGCAGAAATGAACTTACCCGCTTCGCTCCAGATCATAGTCTACTGCTGCTACTGCCTTCACCTCCTCTCCCTTAAGCTGGTTGAGCGTCGCCTGAGTATAGGTGGGGCTTGCCTTGCTTGCTTGTTATATTGTGTAATTGTTACACATTGGTGGTTATACTGCTACCTTTGGGATGTCATAATGCCGGGCAATCGGAAGGAGGAGCGCAGTGTGGTCGTTTTTCGCTGAAGATGAGAAAACGAAGACTGCAAGGTGTAATAAATGTGGCAAGCACTTCTCGAAGCCAGCGATGGAGACTCTAAAATATCAACAGTTGCACGTCCACTCTATTCACGGGCCAAAGAGCCATCTCCCAAAGAAAGGTGGTAACGACGAAGGTGACAGTGTTGAAGAACCCTATCCTGACGACACCAATCCGCCTCTTCAGGTAAGTTATCAGTATGTCGCCATTTAGGCAACAGCCATCTCCCGACGACGGGCCCCTTTTGTCCAGTGTGCGAAAGTGGGAATTTTCGCACACTGGACACAAGAGGCCCGTCGTCGACACTTTCAAAAGCGGGAATTTTCGATCTACAGCGCGTCTGATAAAAAGATTTGGCTCTATATCAAGCACGAACGATGCCTCTCAAAGAAAGATATCGGTTTTAAAGCACCCATAAAAAATGTCGATTAATCGATTAAAGCTTTCCACCGAAAGCAATCAGTCGCTTAAAGGCTAAATCGGTTAGCGATTAACGATTAATGGACTAAACATTTTAATCGATCATCCCTATGAGGGGGCACGGACGGACGTCGCCGCGCGTTGGAAGAAGCAACGCGCAGCTGTTGCTATGCGCCGCTGTGCCATCACGTGATTGCTGAGAGAGTGTGAGGGGGAGAGGCCACAGCTGGCACCGTGCCAGGGCACGGACGGACGGACAGACGCCGCAAGTATGAGCCATTAAAGGCTTTAGCCTTGAAATGACAAGTAATCAATTACGCTCTTATCACCGGCTTTATTGTAGTTGCTCACTTTCATAAATCTTTCTCTTTCACGTGCAAAGCAACTGTCCATTTTTATTTTGACCATTAAGTGTTTATTTTCAGATAAAACATGTTTCACGGACAAATTGTAGTTGCTGATTTGCCCTTCAATAAAATCTAGACCCGGTGTAGAGAGCAGGTGTTCTTTTTCACGTGCACAATGACACACTACTTGCGATAAGTCATGATGAAATGCTATGTCTTGAAGCCTTTCGGCGTCTACATTGTTATTTTATTTGTTTGGTAGGTTCCAATTATTACCGGGTAGATTGAAATCGCCTGCAATTATTAGTTTGCGACTGCGAGTCGGAATGTTTTCAGCTAATGCTGCATTCAGCTAGGTATGTGTCAGGCGCGTTTGGAGGTCGATAGACTGTTTCCACAATAACGGACGTTCTTCTTACTTTTATTAGTGTTTTTGTGCTTGCTACACATGCCTGTGAAATACAAAAAATAACATATGACATGCGCGCTTGCGTGCCCTAATTGCAGAGATCCTTAGCTTTCCGTCTGCAAACGACAGTCGCATTCGGCCACGCGTGCTGTCGCTTAAAAGGCGACAGGACAGCAACGGTGATTATGGCTGTGCGATGAAAACCTGTTTTGGCAGCTCAAGGGATAACCGTTGCCTGTGTTTATCAGTGTCATGAATCACCGCGAAGTTCGTTTGCAGGTGGAACGTTAGGGAGCACGCAAGCGGACATGTCGCGTCTTCTTTTTTCTCAATTTCGCGGGCACCCGCTAAGCATAAGAGCACTTACACATAATAGGCAGAAAGTTAGAAACTGTCTAATTAGGGGCTTTGAAAACCGATCTACGACCTTCTAATTCCCAGTTTGTTGCTTCAAAATTTAATAAATAATCTTGCCTAATTAAGCATTTAGGCAGGACACAAGAAACAGTGTGGCTTGCTCAATGTAATAGTCGGCAACATGCCATTGGTCGCGTCGTCATAGAGTGCGTTGGCATGTTAAACTGTGGCAATAGTTAGCTGGGGCACCCTGTATATTTAATAATGCATAGAACAGTGTTTGGACGTTACAGGTTCGAACTTACTAATCTTCATATGGTAGTATACATTTATAGCATCAAAAGAAAGCATTTGAAATGTGCTGCTTCCACTGGTCCCTCTCCTCCTTAACAGCACCGACAGGATTTCAGTGCACATCCGGTTTCTTGATTACAATTGCTCGTTTGACGATCATCGTCTCATGCCCCTGCATACGTATTACTAGCGGACCTAAAACAGGGACAAAGGAGGATGCACACAAGACGACCGCTAGACTTCAGCTGAAATTTGTACTTCCGACACATGCCCCTGCACTCTCTCAAACGAGGTCCTTGAAGTATCATGCCTTTTTAAACATTTGAATGTCCTGTTTTGCACATATACGTTCGGTCGAGAAACTGGAAGTGGCACATTTACTGGAGCGTAATTTCTGCGATTACATCAAAATTCTTTACTTTGCCCCTTTCAATTCCGAAAGTGACTCTCAAATTTGCTGCGAATTTACTTGAATTCTCTTGCGAGCTGCTCGATGTCATTTGCTCTCGGAAAAGTATGTTAACTGTTAACTATTTATAAGCTTAACGAAGGCACAAATATAATATTCGTTTAGGTTACAAGCATCGATCAGACAAAACATATAGCTGTCGCTTGTCAGGTCTATGCTTAAACTGCATAGAAGTTGGACCAAGAGAGGATGGCCTGACACGTATATCATGATACTGTTAAAAAATCTCTGGTCTTCACTGATATTGACGGGTCGACCACATTTTAATAATAATCGCGGTCCATCATTACTGTAGTGCATGCTAACTCCAAGTCGCCTCGAATATGCGAATGTTTTGTTAGCTGCCTCTTTCTAATGAGCGAAGGCGACGCGTTTGGCCTTGGTCACCGCAATTGTGACGTTCTATAAGCAGTCATGCACTTGATTTATTACAATGCGCCATCGCGTGTGTTCCGAGAAGCACCTTCCATGTGACACGTTCCGCAAAGGTTCGCATTTCTTAGCGTACGTATATCGACGGTGTATTAAAACCGCACAAGGAAGCGCGGAAAAAACACGAGGCATGCGCAGCATGAAGTGCGAAAGAGTGGAAGGTTGTGCTTCCGTTGCTGTGGCACAACTGGCTGATCCATGCGATGAGCGTAACCTCCTGGAATGCGTCGAAGAAAGAAGAGCGAAGGAAAGAAGAGGCGCAGAGCGGTGGCCGTATAAAATCTCCTGCAAGCCGCTTTGTGTGAATAGTATACCGTGTACTGTACAACGTAACCTCTATTTTTACGTGAGAACGCTCGATGATGTGAACGGGTACTAAAGGTTATTTCCGTAACTTCTATTTTAAAAGTAAATTTGTGCATTTTCAATGCAGGTTCATTTTGCAAAGGTTACTAGATAACTTATACTCTATAGGTACACAAATTTGTGAAAATGTGCACCTTTAGTAAACGTTACCATGCTTAGAGTGTAGCTGCATGTCTATGATGGGTTCTATTAAAACAAGACACTAAAAGTGCACAGAACTAAAATGACTGTCTATATACCACTATCATGGCGGTCTATATACAACACGTAACCACAGAAAGTCTCGTGCTTTACGGCTTTAATTATCTTAATGTACCTCGTGGAACGTCGCAGCTCGCGCTGGAGGATCGCGCTGTTCCGTCCAAGTTCATCTCATCTCGTTTGCCCTCGAGAAGCGTAGCAAGGCAAACACACCGAGAAAACGTGGCTGGCCAAAGAACTTACTGCAGTTACGGTCGCATTACCAGCCGCGACCAGCAAATTAGAAAATACGCCCGATACGCCGCCGTCGCCGCAAGGAAGGCAAAGCGCGGCTACGCGTAATTGGACGAGACGTCAGCACCTTGCGGTTTGGCTGACACGGCCAAAAAGAATATACACGTAAAACTAACGTGGGGACCACCTCTAGCGCGATAGGAGAGCCGAGATGGACGGAAGGCGAGCAGATCGAAACCGCCGCCGGCTTCCCTGACGAACCAGTCGGCGCTAATCAGGCTTGGCGATCGTCGAGCAGTTCGCTAATTGGCAGCGACACTAATTGCGAGGCTACCGAGCGTGCCTTTCCGAACGGCGGCTCGCGTCCGGTGCGGTCGTTGTCGTGCGCTTCGAAATGCCTGGTCGATGCGCTTTGCGGCACTGTCCCGCGAATGACGGCCGCCTTCGGTCGGCGACCACTTCCGATACTGAGGCAGCGAGACGTGCCTCGGCAGCTTGAATACATTATAGGCCGCTCAAAGAGCGAGAACCCACGGAAAGAGAAGACTGTTTTCAGAAAGAGGAATTCCAGTGATGTCATTACGTGAATAGACTCGGTTACCAATGGATGAGCAAATACTGCATTTAATGCTGTTATCGTAGCACTAATACTTTTGCTTTCCTGGTTGCCGACAATTCAGCTTGGAAAAAAGTAATATGGAAGTTGCAAAAAAGAACTTTAATCATCTTTTGAAGGTTTTTTAAGAATATGTCTATGGCAGAGTGCTAGGCTGGATTGAGACTAATGTCATTCTTCTCCAGTTTTTTTCTGTCCCTCTCCTTTAACATTTTACTTATGTAGCCCTGGAAATGCGCTACTTCTTAAATTCGGACATCCCAGTTTTACAACAAACTTTCACGTCATTTGTTACAAGATAACGATACTACACACGATATAAGTATATGGGCACGTTTACGTCGTTCTTAGTGACCGTTTTTCTAAGGTTAAAAAAGTGCTACTCTGTCACCGGTGGGCGCAAGGCGTGTCTTTATGAAACCTAACTCTATGGTGCAGGATTCTCTGTAATGTGGGAGAGCACATTAGACAAGTGCCCTGGTGGGCACTTTGACAAAAATACGCGAACACCGGCGAATACCCTTGCATGCGGCATGACTAACGCACGGAAAAAAAATCCAGCCAGTTTCACGCCGTCATAACCTTCGGACAAGAAGCTTCCACCCCTTTCGTCAGGCTCCTAATTTTCGGCAAAGTTTTCACTAAGTCTTTTATATAATCCCTAGATGGCTCGTGTAAGCGCTGCTCCTCGTAAGCTACACAAGCCAACTGTTTATCAACCTTACCCACTGCTAGCCAACATTTTTCAGGCGTAGGCAACCCTTCCTGACAGCCAGCCAACGTAATTCGTGACTATAGCGAACAGCTAGCCAACACTAGTATTCAAAAGGCGACAGTAAGCCAACACTAGCAAATTCTAGCCCACATTAGCCCGTGAAAGCCAACACAAGCTGGTATTAGGAAGCCCTAGCCGCAACTAACTGACACTTGAGCTGCTTGATCTGTCGAGGTGCTGGCGAAGATGCTCAGCGACTCCGATGCCAGAATCCAGAAAGTTCAAGCAACCAACGAGAGGAGCCTCTGTTCGCGCATCCGAAGGAGAAAATCATCACCATAACCGACACATACAGCAAGTTTCCCTCAAATTCTGCTTCATGTATCTCCTATTCAGAAGACCTAAATAGTAGGGAAGCACAAATTTCTGTAAGTTTACTATCGGTAGCCTCGATAGTTTTTCTTTAGCTATTGATAGTGTAAATATCACAAACGAGCGCGTCACGAAAGCGCGTGCGCAGCAGCTTTCAGACGACAGTCGTTTGCAAAACAAGCGCGCGCAGCGAAAAAAATGTTGCAGTGGCTTAGCTTGGCTATGCCGAGATAAGGTTGTGTTAGGAAAAGTTCAGCTGATTGTTCTTAGCTTTCCTGATTGTCCTGAATTAGCTTGATTATCATGCTTACTGCTGCTCCAATGACACACACACGGCAGAAATATTATGTGGCACACGTATACTTATTTTGCCAGGCAACTACTTCGGGATCCGATGAGTTAAGCCTCTCCGCTCTTCTGCGCCGTTGAGCAGCATTTGCGCTCTCCTTCTCCATGGCTAAACCACACTGGCAAACGCCAGTCAGAGGCACTATCAAGCGGCTCCAGCGCAGTGTCAGACGGCGACTGCAAAGCGAAGGCGAATAGCTGCGCGCGCGCCGGCGCCAGTAAGTCTACCTTGGCTACGACGTCACTCCTCTGGAAAGCGCAGACCGGCGGCAGCAAGTCGCGCGCGGCAGCGGCGGAGTGCGCGGGAGGTGCCGGCTCCGATGCGCCAGCTATGTGACATCACTGATCCTCGCGCATGCGCAGCAGGGCTCTTGAGGAGCCAAGCGAAACTGGCTCGACTAGGCCAGTGTAGCTAACGCTACAAAAACAAGTATCAAAGACGCCGCGTGCGCCGATGCACCTCCTCACCCACTCAAAACAGCCGCAGACAGCCCGATGAAACGCCCGAAAGATTGCGAAGGAAAGATGATGCAACGCCGAGCGACGCCGCTGAGATTGGAGCCGTCGAGCTGATTGGCCGTCGGTGCACGCTTATAGGCCTGACTGGCTGCCCAGGCGGCGCTGCGAAAACGGTGCTAAAAAGCGCCCCCTACGACAAGTTCTTTGGTTTCGAGTAGTCAGACAGGCGGCCGCATGAAGCACTAAGCTCAGATGCGCAATGGAGCCGCCGCTGTCAGTTGTGCTGCGCTTTGGATCTCGGCCAGTTTCCGGTGTGGTTGAGTTCTTCAGGCCAAGCAATCTGCGTAAACGCAAGAAGCTCGTCAACGTCAAGTATGTTTACGACGTGCAGGAGATTGAAGGAACCATTTCGGCGCGCTGCAACTCGCAAGTGTAGCGAATCTCATACGACGTTGAACTCGAGTTAAGTTTTACGAGGCATGCTCGCGCGATTAACGGCAGTGCATAAACGAAAAGATTGCTGTTAAGAAAGCCGACATGATTTGCATTACACGACGAAACGGAATCAAGAAAGGTGCAGTGACGAAGGGTAGCCGTCGGCGGCCCGAATGAGCGCATTCGCGTCGTGTGCCGTTTTCTGCCGCATTCAGTCGCAAACACACTTTTTCCCCATGCACGGTCGTAATTTTCAACATTTGCTTCTAGGGAATTCGTCAAATTCTGTCAGCGTGCGGTGGCGGTCGAGAAGCGACGGCGCGCAATGTTTACAGCCGGCCGCTGGAAGCAGCCGGCTGTAAGCTGCCGTACGCACATACGTAGGCACATGCGCAGGGTGACTCAGGCATCGTTTTTCTCGTTTCGCACGAAATGCCGGCTGGATATCCTCGTGATCGCCGTCGGCAGCCACGGCGTGCCGTCTGGACTGCACACAGGGAATATATACATATATAAACGCGTGCACGCGCGTACGAAAAGTAATCAGCACGTTACGTTGCAAACCACGTTTTGCTCGCGTACTCACTTCACGCGTCGGACGGCACGTATCCAGCGGTTCCGTCGCTCCACTTCGTACGGCTTTCAGGGGAACCAGTAAAACCGCACATTAGGATCCTTACCCCCATGTTCGAGGCAATTAACCACGCAACAATAACGGCGGCGACCGCGCTTCGAGACCGCGCGCTGCTCAGAGCCGTCGCCCAGACCACCTGCTTTCGGCACGGTTTGTTGAAGCAGGGATCGCTCGTCAAACATGTCAGACTCTGCAGGCATAGCGGACAAGTTCCTGCGTACGTTTTAAGCACTTTTTGAGCCTGAAAACTAGGCGCAATATTAAGTAAAAACGCTTAAAGCAACTGAGAACTGTGTAACTCGCCGGTCGGCGTCCATTTTTGACTACCCAAGCAACTTCGGCGCACGCCACCAGGCTCCGCCACAGTACTCGAAACTCCAGCGCGTCAGCCCTATATACGCCTTCTTGCCGAAACTTGTAGCAAGCCTTGGCAGTAGAGGGAGGGCAATGTCCCCGTGGTGCGATTGTTTCCCGCTGTCTGTTGTATTCGCAATGCCCATAGACTGTCGCGCCGCCAAGCGGAATTCAGGAGCGTCCTCTTGAGGAGGGTTAGTAGACGACAAAATCGCAGCTCTACGCAGTCGCTCCCTTGTTCGGCTGTGCTAACCTCAGTGTTAACGCGTCGGCAAAGAAGGAACACTACGACTTGGCATGTTCCCTGCATCAGTGAACAAACCGGGCCCTCCGTGACACGAGAAATCTGATTCGTTCTTGCGAGGCGCGAAGTTTTCGTGAAAATACGTGGCGACTCGCGCTTTCAATGCTAGCCCACAGCGTACGCATACTATCAGCTTCGCGAGGCTTTCTGTAGCCACGTAGGTTAGTTAAATGTTATCGTCTAACATATTCAGTTGGAGCTCACCCTGTTTTACTTGTATACAGCATTGGTCAGTGTTTCTTGTAGTGCATGAATCCCATAACACTTTACGCGGGAGGTCGCGCCGGCTCGCGATGTGCTCTTGTAAAATTGAGCGATCTCAAGTTGTCGATACATTAAAATATGCCTCTATCCTTTGTCAGCAAAACGCTGTTACTAATCGTGCGAGCGACGTTTCAATCATTCGAGGATGCGTCTGCTCCACGCCTTTGGTGGAGCGAACGCTTTCCACGCCGTCCTTCGCCACTGTGTTGGTTTCATAGCCAGCGCTGCGCCGCTTGTTTTTGTACGTTTGTTGATAGGTGGCAGCACACTGCAAGCGATTTGCTCGTTGATAGTACACTCTACTCGTTGACCGATCTGAGAGCGAAATGTTCTCCGCTCCCAGACGTCTCTGTAATTGTAAACGTGGTGACGCGGAGTGGTCGAAGTTGTTCGGCGGAGGAAATTCTTCAGATTGCTTTCAGCAGTGATGTTGAAAGAAACCATCTTGACGACGAGAATTTTTCACTGGACGTAGAAGACTGTGAAGGCACCGAGCGAGAGCGACGGTGAACGATCACCTGCTAACTCACGAGGAGCGAGCTGCACTTCACGTCCCCTCGTGCGTTAATGTTCTTTCACGCTCGTAAATCACTTTGATTGTATTTAATGTATAATATCCTTGAGCGAGATCAAAATAAAAGCATAGTTCCTCTTGTGCATTGCATGTATCAAATATTGTGGATATTATGGAGCGCCGCATGCCGCCAACACGCTCGAGCTCGACCAGAGACGCGAAATGGTTAGAGCGTTGGAACGTGCAGTCACAGCCACAATCCACGCCTCTCGGCTAACTTCTTCGACGTTGCGAAACGGATACGTGAGCATTCTTTTCTATATTCGTGTTTCGATCGTGCTGATCGAGCCTGCAACATGCGAGTGAAGTGAATTGCACACGGCTAGAGTCTCAGCATGGCTGTGACACAAGTGCTACTGAATGGGAAGTTAAATGCTTATGTTCCGTTGAAGACGTAACTCCGCGTTCCCGACTGCACAAGTAATGACGACGGCGTATTATGTTTGCAAACCATCACCACGTTAAACGTGCGGTCCCGTGCAGCAGCGATGGCGCTACTCGCTGGCGGCCTACTACTGCGGCAAATCCGTAAGGCAGGTTCTGTACAACGTATCTATAAACGTTGGCTTGGTACCTACTACCTCGGAGTGCCGTTCTGCTCATACGTCAATTTTAGTTCATGCAGTTTTATGTAGCACGCAGAGGATTTCGCAAAGCATCGTTATACACGGTAACGGAGCTGAAATATACCCTTTCACACCATAGCAAATAATTAGGTGGCGAGTACTTAGCACTATCCATGGTTTGGGGAAGTAGTTTAGTCTCATATCCAATTCAGCACAGCTCATGACTTCATCCGGTGAAAGTGGCACGGGCCGTACGTCCGCACGTACAATCTGTTCCTATGCTAACAAACGGGTTGACCCTCCTCCTGGCGCCATCTTGAAAAGCACGGCGCGCCACCTATAGTTCGTGGGCATTGCGAATACGCCACGACTCGAGGAGGAGCGGCCGGCGCAAGCTGCTTTCTTGTTCCAGGTTCACCGCATCGTCAGGACTAATGCGGTGGTCAAACTTCTCGCAGTGCTACGGCACTGCACTGTGTTTGCTGTTAAATTGACGGAGATTATTCTTGTGCTCCACCAGGGTGGCCAATCCTGCTCTGGTGAGGGAGTGCATTGCTGGCTGTGGTCGCCAGTGAGGCTGCACCCCAGGCCTTTTTTTTTCACAATTCCATCATCACGCGGATTTTTTTTTTTTAATCCGGTTGGGAATTGTCCGGCACCGGGATTCGAACCACGGACCTCTTGCATGCGAAGCTGATGCTCTACCACTACGCCATCGCTGCAACCTTGGCCACTACCTCCCACATGAATACACCAATTAACCCTCGGCCCTCAGTCCCCAGCGGCTGCGAAGCAACTGACCAAGGCGGCGGTCAGACCTGCGACGCAGCAGAGGGTGCTAAGAATCTCTGGGTACGGACAGGCCGCCATTGGAACCTGAATTTGGCTACGTATAACGCTAGAACTTTATCTAGTGAGGCGAGTCTAGCTGTACTATTCGAGGAATTAGAGGGTGTTAAATGGGATGTAATAGGGCTCAGTGAGGTTAGGAGGCCACAGGAGGCTTATACAGTGCTGAAGAACGGACACGTCCTATGCTATCGTGGCTTAGCTGACAGAAGAGAACTAGGAGTGGGGTTCCTTATTCATAAAGATATAGCTGGCAATATAGAGGAATACTATAGCATTAATGAGAGGGTGATATGTATCGTAATTAGGTTTAATAAGAGGTACAAGATGAAGGTGGTACAGGCCTACGCGCCTACATCCAGCCATGATGATCAAATGGTTGAACGCTTCTACGAAGACGTAGAATCAGCAATGAGTAAGGTAAAGACACAGTATACTGTACTGATGGGCGACTTTAATGCAAAGGTAGGCAAGAAGCAGGCTGGAGATCATGCAGTTGGGGAATATGGCATCGGCTCTAGAAACGCCAGAGGGGAGTTACTAGTAGAGTTTGCAGAACGCAATAATTTACGCATCTTGAATACCTTCTATAGAAAACGGGCTACTCGTAAGTGGACGTGGAGGAGTCCTAATGGCGAAACTAAAAATGAAATAGACTTCATAATGTGCGGCCACCCGGGCATTGTTCAGGATGTGGAAGTAGTTAACAAGATCCGATGCAGTGACCATAGATTGGTAAGATCTAGAATTCAACTTGACGTGAGGAAGGAACGGCAGAAACTGATACGCAAGAAGACGATTAATGAACTAGCTCTGAGAGGGAAAGTTCAGGAATTCAGAGTTTCACTTCAGAATAGGTACGCGGCTTTAACCGAGGAAACCGACCTTAGCGTTGACGCAATAAATGATAATCTGACTAGTATCAAAGGAGTGTGCAGTGGAAGTCGGGGGTACAGTCGTTAGACAGGACACTGGTAAGCTATCCCAAGAGACGAAAAACCTCATTAAGAAACGTCAAGCTATGAAAGCCTCAAATGCAACAGACAAAATAGAGCTGGCGGAGCTTTCGAAGTTAATCAATAGGCGTAAAGTAGCCGACATAAGAAAGTATAATATGGAGAGAATTGAGCATGCTCTAAAGAACGGAAGAAGCCTCAAAGCTATGAAGACAAAACTGTGCATAGGCAAAAATCAGATGTATGCAATAAGGGACAAGGAAGGCAAGGTCACAAACAATATGGATAGAATAGTTGAGGTAGCGGAAGAGTTCTACAGGGATCTGTACAGCAGCCGAGGCATTCAGGATGATAACGTAAGAAGAAGTAATAGCGCAGAGGAATCTGACATCCCACCAGTATTGACAGGAGAAGTAAAGAAAGCCCGAAAGGGAATGCAAAGAGGCAAAGCAGCTGGTGAGGATCAGGTAACATCAGACCTGTTGAAAGACGGTGGAGAGATTATGTTAGAGAAACTGGCCTCCCTGTATACGAAGTGCCTCTCGACGGGGAGGATACCAGAATCTTGGAAGAATGCCAACATCATCTTGATCCATAAGAAAGGGGACGTCAAGGACCTGAAAAATTACAGGCCCATAAGCTTACTGTCCGTTGTCTACAAGCTATTTACAAAAGTAATTGCTAACAGAATTAATACAACATTAGAGTTCAATCAACCAAGGGACCAGGCAGGATTTCGTACAGGATTCTCAACAATAGACCATATTCATACTATCAATCAGGTGATAGAGAAATGCGCGGAATACAACCAACCCCTATACATAGCCTTCATAGATTACGAGAAGGCATTTGATTCGGTGGAGACATCAGCAGTCATGCAGGCACTGCGGAATCAAGGCATCGACGAAGCCTATATAAACATAATGGAAGAAATCTACAGCGGATCCACAGCCACTATAGTCCTCCATAAAGAAAGCGACAGAATCCCAATAAAGAAGGGCGTACGGCAGGGAGACACGATCTCTCCAATGTTATTCACCGCGTGTTTACAGGAGGTTTTCAGGGCCCTAGATTGGGAAGAGTTAGGGATAAGAGTTAATGGAGAGTATCTCAGTAACCTACGATTCGCTGACGACATTGCATTGATGAGTAACGCGGGAGACGAATTGCAGCTCATGATTACTGAACTGGATACGGAAAGTAGAAGAGTAGGTCTGAAAATTAATATGCATAAAACTAAAGTAATGTGGAACAATCTTGGCAGAGAACATCGCTTTGCGATAGGTGGCGAGACACTGGAAGTTGTAAACGAGTACGTCTACTTAGGACAGGTAGTAACCGCGGAGCCGAACCATGAGAGTGAAATAACTAGAAGAATAAGGATGGGTTGGGGCTCATTCGGCAAGCATTATCAAATCATGAATGGTAATCTACCACTATCCCTCAAGAGGAAGGTATATAACAGCTGCATCTTACCGGTACTTACCTACGGAGCAGAAACCTGGAGACTTACAAAGAGGGTTCAACTTAAATTGAGGACGACGCAGCGAGCGATGGAAAGGAAAATGATAGGTGTAACCTTAAGAGACAGGAAGAGAGCAGAGTGGGTCAGGGAACAAACGGGGATTAAGGACATCATAGTTGAAATCAAGAAGAAGAAATGGATATGGGCCGGGCACGTAGCACGTCGACAGGATAACCGGTGGTCATTAAGGGTAACTGACTGGATTCCAAGAGATGGCAAACGCGTGAGGGGGAGACAGAAAATTAGGTGGGTAGATGAGATTAAGAAGTTTGCAGGTATTACGTGGCAGCAGAAAGCACAGGACCGGGTTGATTGGCGGAACATGGGAGAGGCCTTTGCCCTGCAGTGGGCGTAGACAGGCTGATGATGATGATGATTCTTGTGCTGCCGCATTCTTTCTCGAAAGTTCTTTGTTTCCCCAATCTACGAGGCGGGGCAGTCGGAGCATACGAAATTGTACACGACGCCCTGCGCTTTCTCTGCAGGTGCGCGGTCTTTGGGACAAGTGATGAAGCTGCCGATGGTGGTGGACTGCTTGTGGGATACGTCAACCCCTACCTTTCTCAGTACGCGCGCTATTGTTTTGCTGGGGGCCCGCGATGTAGGGAATCGACACGCGGCGTCGCTGCGGCGGCTCCGCTGCTGTCCCGTTTCCCCCGTCTTTCTTCCTGCGCAGGGCCTTGCGGATGAACGCCTTTTTATAGCCGTTGGTGCCGAGGTCACGGACTATTTCCTCTCTTTCTTCCTTCTGCTGCCCTGGTGATGAGCAGATGCTCTCGGCCCTGTTGACGAGGCTTTCCACAACGGAGGACTTGTGGCAGCCGGGGTGGTTCGAGCCGAAGTGGAGATAGCGGCCTGTGTCTATTGGGAAGCTCTGTCGAGGCTCTCTCGTTGCCTTCTCACCAATACATCCAGGAACGTGAGGGCTTGAATGAATTTCCATTTTCGCTATGAACTGTATGTTGGGATCCACAGAGTTCAAGCGGGCGAGCAGGTTGCTGACCTCGGCGGACTTTACCACACAACAAACTTTTATCCCAAATTTTCACCCATCATCCCGAATCTAAAAGCCTCTACCTGAGGTTGATTTGCAGAAACGGATCCGCCCCAAGATTCTACGGCCTCCTAAAAGTTCATAAAACTGGAAGTCCTCTTCGACCCATCGTCGATTTCACCCGCTCCCCACTACGGGCTCTGTCAACCTATTTTTTATTCTTACATATCCCCGCTTTGCCTCGAGGCGTTACAGCAGGAGGGTAACAAAAAACGAATTTGCATACAGGTTCATCCTGGCACAGCATTGCCTTATTTTGTGTTCAGGGTCTGTGCGTCTAGCTTTATCAGGCAGGATTATCTTCACAAGATAATCCTGCCTCTGGCCGGGAAGACGGAAACATACATCCGCCACCCGGGGCATTTCGTAGAACTGGCAGTCGTGAACCTAGCTCTATTTTGGCGAGTCTGCACGCCATGCTCATGTAAGGAACAACGTATTCCGCCGGTCGGTGGCCCTCTTAGGTGCTAGAGGAGGCTGTGGTTCATTTCATTATTTCATGGTTTACGCGACACACAGCGCTGATCGTTGCCTCGTAACTTTCTCGCTCGGCCTGCTTGCACAACCACTACATGCGTGTCTTTGCATATCTGTAGCGTGTCATAAGTTTACGTGACCGTCGACCTGGCCTGCATCGCCCAGACATGATGCCCTCTATGCCCGGACGAAATGGGAGGTTCGATGTGCTAGCCACTCTCGGGACACCCTCTCAGGGTTTCCACACGCGCAGGCATGGGCTGGCGGAAAAAGCAATGCCATGGTGCCATTTGAGTGTCGCTACGTTGCAATTCAGATTTCGAAGGGTAGAAAAATCCCCTTTTCGATCTTACGAACTTCCCGACTTAGCGAAGTAATTCTAGCGTGGTTATCACTTCGTTAAATTGAGTTTCAACTGTAGAATGCTATTGCATGCAGTGAATTCGCCTTCCGCGCAACTTTTTTCCTGGGATGTTTAGTTTAGTCAGCATAGGGCAAGTGCAAATTTTGTTTCCTTGAAATAATTACTACCCGGCTTTTAGAAGTACGTGAGATGTTGTGTCGAGAAATAGAGAGTCTGCGTCGCATTAAGTGAATTATACACAGACAAACTTCTGTCCATAGATAGCGAAAAAGAATTTGGATTGAGCTTTCACTGTTTCTTCTTTTCTTTTACGGATCAGTACCTAAGTCTGCTGATGCTTCTGGAAAATGTAGGACAGTTCGTGCTAATCACCGCGACGATATTTTCTACACCACTGCACGTGTGGAAAGTCTTACGCTCATTAAGGCCTAACAACTAGTCGTACAGCATGTACGCTGTGGCTGCGATTCATTTCTAAAAATACAAGTACTCTGTTTGAAGGAAAGGAGGTGACTTTTAAGGGCTCATTTTTCTTTGTTAGACACAATATTAATGAGAACTAACAGATAATAATGCCAAGGAAAATATAGGGGGTGTTATTTGTATTAATTAGAATATAAATGTGAAGAAAGTAAAGTGGAAGAAAAGACAACTTGCCGCCGGCAGGGACCGAACCTGCAACCGTCGAATAACGCGTCCGATGCTCTACCACTGAGCTACGGCGGCGGTCATCCCCTGGGCCACTTTATGGGGTATATATGTGCATTTAAACCTATGAGTGTTATACCCCTGTCACACGGGCACCCATGAACTCAATTTAACTCCCTCGTCTTTTCCTCTAGGGAATGGGGTTCATGTCACACGGTCACCATTTCGCTTAGGAAGTTAAATGGAGGTTTTGGTGAAGGGAATTCGGTAATGACCATTCCGGCTCGATGGAGTACTCTCGCTCCCAGCCAGCTACTGCTGCTCTGAAAACCGCACTAGCAAAATCGTCCTAATGAGCTCAATTAAAATTTTAAAAAATATGCTCTTTTTTGCGTAGCATTTCACGCCTCGTAGTGTAAGTTTTAGTCGTATTTTTTCGGACATCAGCGCTTGTACTCTCCATACCAACGCCTCGCCAAGCCGCCGCTGTGAAGCGTCGCGCCATATTTGTTTCTGCACGTGTGAGGCGAACGCACAAGCACTGTGACAGCAGTGGTGATTCCGAGCACTTCATCAGCCCCATCGCTCGAACCATCAGCCAAGGCGAGCAAAGGGAGCATTTCTGCGGAGCAGCGGTCTGTGTGGACGGAGGCCGAGACCTGGGTTTTAATAAGACTGTGGGAAGACCACCTGCCACAGCTCCTAGGGGAGAAGCACAATGCAAAGGTTTACGCATCGCTTTCAACTTCGCCACGCTTGCGAAACATATTATTTGCACTAACACCGCATATTTTCTCGATATATTATTTTTTAACACGAAAGTGTTTTATGCCGGGGTCCACCAAGTACATCCGTCACGGATATGACGTTGATAAAATGGACGCCAACGGGTGAGAAAGAAAAAAAAACCAAGAAAAATATACCCCGCTGGGAATCGAACCCACGACGTTGCGGCCGCGACAGCAAGCGCCTGACGCTCTACCGACTAAGCTAACTCGGGAGATGCTAGTCACGGCGCGAACGCGCCTTATATCTTTCACACATTCTCTTTCGCGGCGGGCGGAGCGGGGCGGTGCCGCCGCCTGTGAGATGTGAAAAGAAGTAATGCTTCACGATCGACACTTACTAGCGCTTCCTCCGAGATTGCACGCGATATCGAAGGTAATGGTTAAAGCGTCTCGATACCAGAGAGGTAGACTGGCCGCGCTGTCGTCGCCGAGGCACCCTTGACCCTTGACGCAGTTACGTTCTTTGCCTTTGGCTTCGTATTAGCGTGCGTCGGCTCATCGGAGCAGTGCAGCTTCCACGTGCACCAACGGGATTTCTCCGCGGCCGACTGCTTCAATTGCGAGAGCACCGACTAACAAAACTGCTGCAATATGCGTCGCAGAAAGGGCGCGATTTCGACGGGCGAATGTTGTGCCTTGGTGGAGCGAGAGCCGCGCCTGCGAGACAGAGGCCAGCGGGACGCACGCATTTGCGGCTCAGGCTACGAACCTCTACCTCCCGTGTTGCTGAAGCGCAGTGTGTGTTATGTATGCATGAGCACAGGCGTCGGCTACCCATTACTAGAAAGCGCACACCGTGCCGTTGCTCTCCTTAATTGACGACGCTTTGAAGAAGCGCATACCGGGTACCAGTGTTGATTATGAGCTTGTTGATATCATCCTTACGCGGGATTCACGATTCGCTGTGTCCAAATATCACATCGTCAGCTACCAGAACGGTTTAATAATGATCATGGGCGTTAGTCGTCGCGATAGAGACATGTTGTCAACATGGGTGCATCCACGTCAAACGGTGCTATAGCTGCCAAACGCGAATAGACATTGTACAAGCTCTCATACATCACTACACAATAAGCACTACTTCTGTGAAGACACGTTTAACTTTCGTGTTATACCGATTCCTATGACGGAGGGATCAGCCTATTTTTTTTTTTATTACATGCCACACACACACAAAAACACGTTTTTGTTGCTTTAAAGGTGACTACACACGCAAGAAATTGGACGTTTCGACCAGCGCAGCAGCGTTGCTTCTGCCCCATGCGGAACCGTCGAAAGCTTGCACCGAGCCGTGTAGCGCGGCCACAACTCCATTCTGGTTAAGCTCCATTAAGGAGTTCAATGCGGAACAGAGATAAACGGAGTTCGGTGGTGGCCCTGTGACAGGGGTATTAGTCAGCGCCGATCGCAGCCATGACGGCGAATGTGGAACACTCTTTTTCTGCCTGTTGGCGTCACGTAGCACGTGAGCTTTTTACGAGCTGGCAGCTGACCAATAATCCTTCGCACTGTGTATAAGCCACAAACATGCCTTGAGCCATGGTACGCAACAGAATCCGATTTTTCGTGTTTTTAACAACTATTCTAAACGTGTTCTGGAGAAAGTTCCGTAGTGTTGTGCTTACTACAACACGTGCTGTTGAACTCTTTGATGTTGCTACTTGTACTTTTCAAAGACAGTGTGTTTGTTTGCTCTGTGTGTATATTTCCCGTCCTCATTTTGCGATGTCGCAAAAAAAAGTAGTGAGGTGACCTAATGGCCGAACTACAAAAATGCATTGTTGAACAGAAATACATCCTCGAACTATCGGTCAGTGTCTGTTTGCCCTGTTATATCAAAAGGATTGGAAGAAATAACTTGCAAAAGAATTACGGCTTTCTTTGACAAACACTCGATCATAGCGGCGCAACAGTACGGTTTCCGTGAAGGAATGTCAACAGAACTTGCCCTACTAACACATAAGGAGGGTATCTTGAACAGTTTTGAAAATAAACAATTTATGTTTGGTATATTTGTTGACTATTCTAAGGCATTCGACTGCCTAAATCACCTCACTTTATTTACAAAACTAGAGCATTACGGATTGCGTGGCACTCCTCTTACGTTATTAATTTCGCATCTAAGGCACAGAAAGCAACGCGTTGCCATCATGTCAGAACAATCTATACTGAAAGAAATAACTCAAGTAGTACCGCAAGGTAACATACTGGGGCTCATACTATTCAACGTCTACATCAATGATATTACAAACAATTCTAATGACGCCAAATTTAAAGTTTATGCAGATGATACCAGCATTTCCTTGAAACGAAGCGATATAAGTACTCTCTCGGTCATCTCTAACACTGCACTGAAATACTTGACCGAATGGCGCTCCGTTAATTCACTAAAACTGAATACAGCAAAAACTAAGGCGATCCTTTTCATGCCGCCGCAACGACATGATTTTAAAGATTTCAGATTGGAGCTTGGATCTGATTGCATAGAAACTGCATCAAACGTCAAAACCTTGGGAGTTGTTTTTAATAATCATCTTACTTAGAATAGTCATGCTGATCATATCGCCACACGTTTAGCCAAAGCCTGCGGGGTACTCTGTAGAGTGCGCTATACCTAACCGATTAGCGTTAAACGCATGATTTATAACACCCTGATTGCCCCTCATTTAACGCATTGTCACTTAGCATGGGGTGACACTACAAAAGTGAATTTACATAGGTTGAGACAGAACAGAACAAAGTGTGCTTCAGAAAAAAGCAGTTCACCGCATAGCAAATGCTCAGTTTGACGCCCATTCTGGAGAGCTATTTTCCAACCTTAAGATCTGCCCGCTTGAGAACTTCGATAATCTTAACCTCGCTCTAAAATGCGAAAAATACTTCCGATGCAACAACCATAGATTGTGTCGTTATGCAACCTGACTATACCCAAAGAAAGGAAGGAAGGAAGAAAGGAAGAAACAGAAACACAGGGAAGTTAGCCAGTTCTTAGACCGGCTGGCTACCCTGTGCTGGGGGAAGGGGTAAGGGCGATAAAGGATGGTAGAAGAGATATGTTACATAAAAAAGGGAGAGCAAGAGAAGGAAGAAGACAGAAAGAAATCACCGCCATATCCACTAAGTGAATGACGTTAGAGGAGCTTGCTCGAAGATGGTCGGGTAACCCGCGAATCCTCCGTACACATTCCTCTACCATGATATATAGACGTGACAAGTTTGTTATATATACATTAGCCCTCTTCGCTTCGGCCTCCCGGGCTCTCACCGCAGGGTCTTGGCAGCGAGCCCGAGCAGCTACTGCGTTGCGAGCCCGCCGCGCTGCTGCCTTGGCTGGGGTGTTCATGCTACGGAGCGGCAACGAAGAGTGTTCACTTAGTGAGCTCCCGGCGAAAAGAATGGAAGCGCGCCAAACGTGTGTGCCAAACGAGAGGCGCGGCCCTCTAGCGGTCACCTATCTAACAGCGCATGCGCCGAGCGTTCCACTGGGCAAATGTAAGTTCACGTGCCAGCGAAAGAAGTCTTGTAGCTGCATCGGTTCTGGAGAACGGTATATCTGCGTAGTGGTCACTGTCATGTGCAGATCGGGAGGCCTCATCCGCACGGTCGTTACCGTTTATACCACAATGACCCGGTATCCACTGATACGCTGTGTTGTGTTGTTTCTCAATTGCATGTTGGTGAAGGAGCCTTATAGCAGCGACTAACTGCTCATTAGGTCCATAACGAAATGGCGACAAAAGCTGCCTTTGAGTCAGAGAAGATGGACCAAGCTTGCGAAGGTTCTTCAACTACAAAGTCTATTGCAACAGGATAGAAAGTTGGGATAGTTGGTAGAAATGCATTCTTGAAGCAGCGCTAAAAGACCGAGACTAAGAAGGATTCCTGTGTGATTGTTCCTTCTTAGTCTCTATCTTTTAGCGCTGCTTCAAGAATACAATCTCTAGTGCTGCAAGGATGGCGGCGAGTTCTGCGGCCGTCGATATCAAATGCGATTTTTTGAATTTTATGGTGACTGATTTGCGGATATAAACACTGCCCCTGCTGAGCATGCAGAAGAGACAGAACAGCTCGTGTAAATGTGAAGGCGTCCGCTGTGTTTCTCATTGGGGTACAGTAGTGTGGCCTGTTGGGCTAAATGGTAAGAATGGCTTCGAGAGGGTGTAGGCTCCAGAGTGGTAACGGCGGCCTCGCTGCTTGTGTGAAGTTCGAGGGAATCACTGCGCGATGCACATTCTACAGTACCGCTGAACGCAGAGTGCGGCCTAGGTGTAGGAGGTGAGGCCAGGTGGTGAGATGGAATCCGACCGAAATGCCCAAAGCTATCTCATATAACATAAGAGAGAGAGACAAGTGGCTCATGCCTTTTAGCGCGCGAAATATGGAATGAGCAGCTTGTCATACCGTATGCCATGCTTGCTCAATGAATTTGAATACAATGACATTCGCATAGAAAACTCTTCAAGTGCAATAAAGCGATATGTGATTGAGCACTTGTCCTCACAGCAGTAGTGCGCGTTACGCTATCACAATAAAACGATTTGCCTGTTACATATTCTGTTCTAAACTTTTCAGTTCTTTTTGAAGTTGAAATATACGCATGCTTTATTTTTCCATAAGCGTAGTTACGATATCTATACAGGGTGTTTCAGCTAAAAAGCACCAAGTAATAAAAAATTAAGCATAGGCGCTACGCGTCTGCAATTAGCGTAATATTGTTCTGCGCCATATAGAGCACGTCAGAACATTTTTTTCAATCCGCCAAGCTCGGCAATTAACAAAGAGTGCTTAATGAACTTTTTAAATAATAACTCCAGAGAACAGTTTTCAATACAAAAGTTGTAGCGCTTGTTCAGAAAGATTGATTTTTTCAATCTGTGTTAAAATAACTCCCCTGCTTAATTTTTTCCGGCCTTTCTTTGAAGCGCGCGAATTAAAAAAAATACCACGTGACTGCCGCCAAACGCGCGGCGCTTTCAGTGCCCTCAAATGTAGGTTGAACGAATTATCAAAGGCTGCTTCGTGCACGAAGATCGGTGTAACAGTTTATCGGTGACTGCGATGGACGTTAAGCGACAAAATGAGCATACCGTTTCAACAACAACAAATAAAAATTCTTCAACAAAAAAGCGGCAGCCACGGAGCAAATGCTACATGAGACCGTAGGTAGCATTTGATGTAGGGTAGGCATTTTTTTTTTCTTCTTTCGCACCAATGAAGAAACACATTGGAAGGGGCGAGGGTGACAGCGTGATGAAGGACTGAGATAAAAGATTCACTCACACGTGACGGCCGCTCTTCCGTAGATCTTTTTTTTTTGTTTTGGATAGTACGCCTCTATCATCATTTAGCGTCCATCGCAGTCACCGGCAGCCTGCTCAATCGACCTTCGTGCGCGGAGCAGCCTTTCATAATTCGTTCAACTTACATTTGAGGGCACTAAAAGCGCCGCGCGTTAGGCGGCAGTCACGTGATATTTTTTTAAATTACGCGCGCTTTAAAGAAAGGCCGGAAAAAAATTATGCAGGGGAGTTATCTTAGCATAAATTTAAAAATTCGATGTTTCTGAACAAGCGCTACAACTTTTGTAGTGGAAACTTTTCTCTAGAGTTACTATTTAAAAAGTTCATTAAGCAATCTTTGTTAATTACCGAGCTTGGCGGATTGGAAAAATATTCTGATGTGCTCTATATGGCTCAGAACAATACTGAACCAATTGGAGGTGCGTAGCACCTATGTTTAATTTTTTAATACTTGGTGCTTTTTAGCTGAAACACCCTGTATATGAATGCATAATAGTCTTTATGGCATATACAAATTTTTTATGTCTCATTTGCGTGAAATAATCTGTGCATTTTCATTATTGTACATTATCTCCGCTTCCGTGATACACTGTTTTTCATTTCCAACATCTTCTCCACCACGCGAAAAATTAAACAGACCACAGGCTCTGACACTCAGGCTACATCAGGTCGGGGCGTACCCTAACCCCGCGCTATTGCACAAGATCTATCCTGAAATACAGCCAACTAATGCATGTTCATTATGCGCAGATATCGCTAATCTCGAACATATGCTCTGGCGGTGCCCCGCGTTACACGGCGGCGAAGTCATAACGCCGTCAAAATGGGAAGGTGCTATCACAAGCTCCGGACTCGAAGCACAACTATGGGCAGTCCAAAGGGCCCGCGACGCAGCAGAGAGACTTGGTCTTTCTGTTCCGACGTGGGAGCGGCCCGCAACGTGCTAGGGCGCGTTCCGAGGGACCGAAATAAAGTTTATTCATCCATCCATCCATCATCTTTTGTTTACTGAAACAAACCGTGTACTTCATCATTGTCATGTATTAATTTTGCTATATATCTTTACTTTTGTTAACTACTCTGCTAGATATGAGAACCAAAAATGTTTAGTAGAAATGTAGTACTAGAAATACTTAGATATATGGTACGTTGTTTTTTGGCTGTCAATAATTGGGGCAAGCACCTTTGTCAGGCTGCTAGATAGCAGCTTTTTGTTCTTGTCCTCGTGTTCATTATCTTCCTTTAATGAATGCCAAACAAAACTGATTGATTGATTGATTGATTGATTGATTGATTGATTGATTGATTGATTGATTGATTGATTGATTGATTGATTGATTGATTGATTGATTGATTGATTGATTGATTGAAATGGAAACTGCAATATTCTGCGGAGTTCCTTGAAGCAACGTTTGAGCTGCGCAACGCCAATGGCATAGCCGAGTTCACCAGTGCAAGCGTCCAAGTGGAAATGGCACAGCTTCGAGCACATAACTGTCGTCAGTGGCTATTCTCGTACATAACACTGCTCGTGAGCCGTCGCGGTCTGCTATTGCTGGCCGCCGACGAAGAATAAGTTATTCCTCGTGCTTTCACTGTCGCCCCATACACTCGAATCGTTTCGTGCTGAACCGGTAACCGTTATTTTTTTTCTTCAGTCTCGATGTGGGTTCAGGTAAGTCGTGAGAATAATAATGAGGGTTCGGCCCAGTTGCGGCAAAAATTCCGCTTCAGGTAAGGCTTTGGTTCGGATTTGGTTGACACCATTTCCAAACGAATTTTGCGTGTGCTGAGCATTGCAACGTTTCCTCTCTAAACTATTGCACGCTGGAGGTGTTGATATTGCTTATTTTTCCAGAGCAGTTATCATGGTTATCAGTAAATGCGCCTTCCCTGTCCTGTGCTTTTTTTTCCTGATGCTGTAGTGATTAACACGTGTTTTCTTTTACTTAGTGTAACGACAGCAGTATGTCGTGAGCAGCAAAAATAATTCACGGGAAAATCCCATTCCTAGAGAAAAAGTTCCCTTAACTACTCCGAATCGAGGATTAAGTACGTTGTAAGCCTTGCATGAACCAAGCTTAACGTTACAATGATAGTAATTGCCACGCTTATTTTTCAAGCTTTTCTGGTTTTCGTTATTATCTTTGTGTATCGCTTTTCAGGGGAGTCTCTGGCTTCATGCTGCATAGCTATGTCCTCGATTTTGCGGAATGCTCACAAACTGCTTGCACTCTGAAAAAGAGTAACGATCGGACGAGCACGAGACAAAGCATATCATTAAGTCCCCCGACACGCGTACATCTGCATTACGTTCTTCCTATCGCTATAAGCCTGTGCAGCTTTGCACGCACCAGACACGACGGCTGTATACGGACAAGCATGGCGAATGCGTAGCTGCCGCACTAATCGTGCCTGGTTGCCTGCGAAAGTGAAGTCGGCCCCACGTGTTGTTATACTGAAGGCGGCGACGAGGGTTGAAGGGGAACGCGAGATAGAGCGGAGCGCTCTTGCTTTGTGTACGGTCCTCGGGTGCACTCTACCCTAATGAGCGCGTGAAATATGAACGTGCGCCGTTTTCATCTGGGCCGGCGCAACACGCGCCGTCGGGCTTCTCTGTGTCTCATTTCCCAACTGCTGCCCCGGCGCACGCGTCGGCAGTCGCTCCCGGTCGAGCGTAAAAACCCCCAGGGGCGCTCCTCTGAATACCCATAGCCTTGCCTCGATGGCTTTGGGGCTCGCGGTCTGCCATTTCTCGCAAATATGCATACTGAAACTGGATCTTACAAAATCAGAAGCGCAACGAAAGAGTGCCCCTAACTAACTAGGAAATTGCAGGAACCTTAACCGAGGCGGGTAAACTGAGTAGGCTGACGGCTCTTCAGCGGCTGTGTGCATGGATCGAGATATGACGAGATAAAGAAAGAAGCTACTCCATAGAAGTCATATATTGCACAGTTCCGCGGGCGGAAAACATTCGCTGACCAGCGGGTATTAATTTACAGGTAGTCTTGCCTTCGCCTTCGACGCCTGACAGCCAATAAAGTGTCTCGTAAGCCTGCTTTATTAAACCACCTGTCAGCGCTTAGTGGTCTCATATGGCTATTCGGATTAACTAAATACACTCGTATGCCGTTCCAAAAGAGTGCCGACGGGGCTACTGAAGATCACCTGAATGACCGAAGCCATCCACACAATGCGCCAGTAAACGCCTTCAGCCGCGTGTTTAATTGATTTAAATTGTTTCTGAACAAGGCACTATTACTTCCAACCACAGGTCACTCAGTAGTTAACCTTAACGCAGAATTAATCGCAGTCAGACATTATGAACATTTGCAAGAACGCAGCGGTGCGCATTAGAGCATATAACGTTTAGACCTCAAACAGCAATGCCATATTTCCTCATATTTCTTCTTCGAAAGTTTGCGGTCTGCTAAGTGTACACTCTAAGAAAGAAGCCGACAATATCATGCAAAGGCAGCAGACCATTTTATTCAGGTGGCACTGCCAAGTCTCAAGCCCGAAGAAGCAGGTAAGGGACGATGACGGCGGTATTGAAATCAATATGATTAAATACGTTAACAGCACCTAGCGTACAGGTTTTGTGAGATGCGAAACCCATACTTCCCTTGGAACCTTACCCAAATGAGCTTCGTGACTGCAGCTATGTTACCTGAATGCACAGCCTTTTTTCTATTAATATATATGCTTGTGTACACCGCCAGTTGTATCAAACATCTGTTACTGCGTTCATGTTGTCAGCCTAATAAATTCCTAAATATAAAATGCTTCAGGCGGCGTGTGTGTGAAGCAGTGCACGGAGCAGAATAATGAGGCATAAACACAAGAAAGTAAGTCACTCGCTGCCCTCGCTATATTATCATTAAAATTTTTTATTTATACGCGGCCACGCAACAATGAGTCAAAGATACACAAATATCTAACGATCTGTGATCAATGTGTTTGTTGCACCTGTATCATGGTGATCACAGATAGTTGCCAAACATATGGATATGCTTTCTTTGAATACCAGGAGCAGTGCAAATAAAAGACATAAACTTGCAATTTTCGTTACTTTCTTATAACGTGGTTTTCACCGAAACCTTGCTAAATGGTAACATTGGTGATAGCGAAATTATTCTGCCTGATTATTGCCTATATCGGCGCGGATGGTTGCTCACATGGCAGGAAATCGCAGTAATTGCTAAGCTTGTATAAATAAATGTCCATGTTATGACCACATAAAGCATTATGAGAGCCGGTTTACAGGGCAACTGATGCTGATGTGTCTTTCCTACGTAGGTTGTGCGACCAGATGGTTGAATTTCGCAATTGTAATAGAACAATAACAGTAGACTTCAACTTGCCAATCATTAAGTGGAAACGTTTTGTTTATTGTGAACGACCAAAAAACTGACGCTGTAATTGATATAAAGCTGTCTGAATGTTCAACACTTTGTACGAAGCTTTACTAGAGAGCAACCACTTCTCCACCTTTTGTTTTTCTGTTAGTATATTCTTTTCTGAACTTGCTATTAATGTTGAGCTGGTTATTTCAGGCCATAAATTGTTGTTTTTTCCTCGTCGTGTGGCAGATGTGAACAATGGAATCACTTTAATGTAAGCAGTCGTAGGAAATTTGAACGAAGTGAAGATACCTTAGTTATTGATTATTTAGAGAAAGCACTAGTTGTCAGTCATCGTTCCATGGACGTTGTCATAATACAGAGGCGCGGGAAAAAAAACAACTCAGTGATCGCCGTGCGGGGGCGATGAAGAAAACGAAGCGTGCCGCGTGGTGAGTGCGGTGGTTCGAGGCAGCGCATGCAAGGACAGTCAGTTCTCGGCTGGACGTCTGGTCCGGGGAACTAGACAACGTCGTCTAGGCGCTCTACCGTTCCTGGACTCCGGCTGGGCGACTGGCCCAGGGACCAGGCGATCCGCTGCTGTTCCGGCTGCCGTTCCTGACAGCTGGACAACCGGTGAACGAGACCTGGACTCCGGCTGGGTGACTGGCCCAGGGACCAGGTGAGTTCCATGGTTCTGGCTGCCGTCCAGAGTGGCCGCGAGTTTCGCTGCTGTGGGCCGATGTTCCTGCTGCCGTTCCGGGTGGCTGGCGCGACCCCGGTGCGCTGCGGAGACGAACGTGGTGGCGGAGAGCTGCTGCGGAGCTACCAAGCAGCTGCCGATACTCTACTGCTGCTGCTGCGGCAGAAGGCCGTGTCATGGCGTGGTGCGACGCACGTTGAGGAAGGCAACGAGCCAGACGGCGCACAGCCCACGAGCGATCGGCGCTGGCGTCCAGCAAGCCACATCGAAACACGGCGAGACACTTATAATTTAGAGAGACATTGAATACAGCTAGGACTGCACGTTTCTACTACTTTAAGTGTTATTCGTTAAGCGTTACGTCTTCCTGTAAATATATTCTCGTGTGTGTGTGTGTGCGTGTGTGTGTGTGTGTGTGTGTGTGTGTGTGTGTGTGTGTGTGTGTGTGTGTGTGTGTGTGTGTGTGTGTGTGTGTGTGTGTGTGTGTGTGTGTGTGTGTGTGTGTGTGTGTGTGTGTGCGTGTGTGTGTGTGTGTGTGTGTGTGTGCGCGCACTCGTGTTTCGATTCAGTTCCTTGCTGAGTGGTCATGGGCCCAACCCTGACACTAACGTCACAATCTGGCGAGCCTGCCAGGATCCCGCTCGTAAAAACGCCGAAGGAAGTATCGTCTCTCGAGTGCACATTCACATAACTTATTTTTGATCATGGATACCGAAAGATTAGCTGGTGTTGGGACACAGCTAGGATTGAGTGGAGCAGAATTGCGGAAGTGGGTTGAGGCAGAACAGGCGAGGCAAAGAGATGAACGTGCTGCTGAGCGAGAGGAGAGCAGGGAAGCAGATGAAAGAGCGAAGCAAATCCTTTAGCTGAAGCTAAAGCTTCAAGAAGGAGCTCCGAGGGTAGATGCAACAGCTAACTCTGATTCTATGGCTCAACCGAGTAGCTCCTCTGCAGTACTGAATCCACAAAAATTGCTTCCGCTGTTCGATGAGCGACTTGATGATTTGCACGCATACCTGCAAAGATTTGAACGCGTGGCAACAGGACAAGGCTGGCCACAAGAGAAGTGGGCATTAGCTGTGAGCATGTGTTTGAGTGGTGAAACGTTGAGAGTAATTGGCCGAATGACTGCCACAGATTCTCTACACTATGAGAAGGTAAAGAAAGCCTTGTTGCAGAGGTTTCGATTCACTGCGCAAGGGTACCAAGAAAAATTTCGCAAGGCACGACCTGAAGATGGAGAAAAAGGGAGACGGTTAGCTGCGAGACTCTCAGGGTACTTCGACCACTGGGTTGACATGGCTGACGTGCCCAGAACATTCGATGGCCTTCGAGACCACATGCTTGCCGAACAGTTTCTCCGCTGTTGTCATCCAAAACTAACGATATTTTTGAAAGAACGCGAGTGCAAGTCACTCCACCAGCTAGCTGACGCTACTGATCGCTTCATGGAAGCACAAAACTTATCCAACCTTGGAAAGGGTCCAGACGACTCAAAGGATTTCAATAGTCCTGATAATGCTCCAAAGAAACCACCGACAAGGTGTATGCTATGCAAGCGTCTGGGACATCAAGCACATGAATGTCGGAACCCAGCTAAAGAAGCAATAAAGTGTACAGTGTGTGGGAAAAGTGGCCACAAGAGCGACGAGTGCTGGAGCATGAAGGCACAAAAAGAAAAAGTTCTTTTGTGCAGTGAACGAGAACCGTTAAGGTTTTCCTTCGAGTGACAACACTGGCGGAGGGAAAAAAGGAAAGAAACGTTACCCTCTTAATGTAAGTGTGGATAACAGGATACCAGTATTTCTGGTGCAAGGAATGCCAGTAGTTGAAGGCGAAGTGTTGGGTAAACCAGTCAGGGTTCTTCGAGATACGGGCAGCAATACTGCAATTATCCGAAGAGACCTAGTGCCGAAACAACGGTTGACCGGGAAGAGTAGCAGAGTCTTGCTCATTGATGGTTCCGCCATAGAAGTCCCAGAGGCCAGTATTCCCGTGAACACCCCATACTTTAAGGGAGAGATAACGGCACTTTGTATGGACAAGCCGCTCTATGATTTGGTGCTTGGTAACCTACCGGGTGTCAGAGATCCTCACCAGCCGGATCATAAGTGGAAGCCTCCTACAGTCGACCAGAGGGGCAATGCGACTCCAAACTGCAGCGTGGAAGCTGAGTAGTATCTTCCCTATGTTTCCGCCCCAGTTAAACCTCACGGGAGCGAAATAACGCCATTGTCTGTGCCGAAGATAAAGTGGTGCGACGTAACCAAAGACCAGTTCTCAGAAGAACAGCAGAACGACGAAACATTGAAAGCCGTATTTGCTAAAGTCGGTAATGAAAGGCCACGGTTATTCGTTTCTTGAGAGAGGTGGACTTCTCTACCGACAGTACTGTCTTGCGACAGGCAGGACGTTTAGACAGCTCGTCGTGCCGAAGATCTTCAGAAGGCACATCCTCGAAGTCGGCCATGAAAGCCTTATGGCAGGACACCAAGGCATTCGGCGCACGACAGATCGGATCCTAGCAGATTTTTACTGGCCGGATCTGCATGGCGATGTGAAACGGTTCGTCAAGTCCTGCGGTAAGTGTCAGCGAACGACACCAAGAGGTAAAATTGGTGTTGCGCCTCTGGGCAACATGCCTGTCATTCGTACGCCTTTGTGAGCGTGTTGCGGTCGATTTAATCGGTCCGTTCTCACCGAAGTCGGACCGCGGCAACCGTTATATTTTAACTCTTGTTGACTTTGCCATCCGATATGCGGATGCCATTGCACTCCCCGCAATTGATGCTGTGCATGTAGCAGAAGGGCTGATTGAGATTTTCTCTCGAGTCGGTTTACCGAAGGAGATCGTAACAGACCAAGGAACAAGTTTCACAGCGGAACTCATGGGAGAGGTGGGCCGTCTTCTTGCCATCAAGTTTCTTCGAACGACCCCCTACCATGCCATGGCGAATGGGCTCGTCGAGAAGTTTAATGGGACGCTGAAGATGATGCTGAAGAGGATGTGCCAGGAAAAACCGCGTTCCTGGACAGGTACCTCGCCCCACTCCTTTTCGCTTACCGAGAGGTGCCGCAAGCGAGCTTGGGCTTCTCGCCTTTTCAGCTAATTTACGGTCGTCACGTGTGAGGACCTCTGACGCTACTGAAGGAGCTGTGGAGCAATGAAGACATCGACGGCGAAATTCGCACTACCTATACCTACTTGGTCGACCTTCGAAACCGCCTGGAAGAGACATGCAAGCTTGCGCATGATGAATTGGAAAAAGCACGCGCAAAACAAAAGACTTGCTACGACCGCAAAAGCCGTCCTCGGAAGCTAAACGTTGGGGATAAAGTGCTACCTCTTTTGCCGACAGATTCCAACAAACTGCTCATGCAATGGAAAGGTCCATTTGAAGTCGTCGAGCGCAAGAATGAGGTCGACTACGTTCTCGCGATAAATGGAAAAAGAAAAATTTTCCACATCAATATGCTAAAAAAGTACGAGGAACGCGAATCTTTACCAGTGCAGCAGGTGTCGGTCATAACCGAAGTCGATCGAATTGGGGACGGTAAAGTTGAATCTCTTCGGAAAACGCTTGATAATATCCTCGCAACTACAAGGCCAAAGACGAAGAAAGCCCTGCAGTCTTTCCTGGGTCTAACGGGCTATTACAGAAAATTTATTGCAAACTACGCTGAGACCACCAAGCCTTTGACCGACCTCACACAGAAAGGGCAGAGCAATACCATCGCGTGGGGACCGTCTCAGGAAGAAGCTTTCACTATTTTGAAGAACAAGCTTGGAGATACCCCCATTCTACAAGCACCCAACATGAGAAAGGAATTTGTTCTCCGCACCGACGCCTCGACCACTAGTCTTGGTGCCCTACTGCTCCAGCTAGGAGAGGACCAAGTTTTGCATCCTGTTGCCTACGCGAGCCGCAACCTATTGCCTCGAGAAACCCGGTATTCCACCATCGAACGGGAATGTTTGGCGCTTGTCTGGGCGGTGCAAAAATTCCACTTGTATTTGTACGGCAAACAATTTGTCATACAATCCGACCACCACCCTTTGCAATATTTGCAATCCGCTAAACACCTGAACAATAGGGTTTTGCGATGGAGCCCACTCTTACAAGAGTACTCATTTTCAGTCTCTTACATCAAAGGGTCGGATAATGTCGGAGCAGATTACCTGAGCCGGGTGTAATGGGAATGTATTGCACTATGTTATGTAAAATACTGAAGTGCTGTCGACGTACAACTGGACATTTATTGAATTATCTGGAACTTTGTGACATTTTTTCCGCCTCTTCGTCACGTCATAAAAGTTGTAAACAACTTTCTTAAACGGGGGGTTCTCATGATACAGAGGCGCGGAAAAAAAACAACTCAGTGATCGCCGCGCGGGGGCGATGAAGAAAACGAAGCGTGCCGCGTGGTGCGTGCGGTGGTTCGAGGCAGCGCATGCAAGGACAGTCAGTTCTCGGCTGGACGTCTGGCCCGGGGAACTAGACAACGTCGTCTAGGCGCTCTACCGTTCCTGGACTCCGGCTGGGCGACTGGCCCAGGGACCAGGCGATCCGCTGCTGTTCCGGCTGCCGGTCCTGACAGCTGGACAACCGGTGAACGAGACCTGGACTCCGGCTGGGTGACTGGCCCAGGCACCAGGCGAGTTCCATGGTTCTGGCTGCCGTCCAGAGTGGCCGCGAGTTTCGCTGCTGTGGGCCGATGTTCCTGCTGCCGTTCCGGGTGGCTGGCGCGACCCCGGTGCGCTGCTGAGACGAACGTGGTGGCGGAGAGCTGCTGCGGAGCTACCAAGCAGCTGCCGATACTCTACTGCTGCTGCTGCGGCAGAAGGCCGTGTCATGGCGTGGTGCGACGCACGTTGAGGAAGGCAACGAGCCAGACGGCGCACAGCCCACGAGCGATCGGCGCTGGCGTCCAGCAAGCCACATCGAAACACGGCGAGACACTTATCATTTAGAGAGACATTGAATACAGCTAGGACTGCACGTTTCTACTACTTTAAGTGTTATTCGTTAAGCGTTACGTCTTCCTGTAAATATATTCTCGTGTGTGTGTGTGTGTGTGTGTGTGTGTGTGTGTGTGTGTGTGTGTGTGTGTGTGTGTGTGTGTGTGTGTGTGTGTGTGTGTGTGTGTGTGTGTGTGTGTGTGTGTGTGTGTGTGTGTGTGTGTGTGTGTGTGTGTGCACTCGTGTTTCGATTCAGTTCCTTACTGAGTGGTCCTGGGCCCAACCCTGACACTAACGTCACAGACGTTCATAACATATGCTTTTATCTTTAAAAACCTTTGTTCTTCGGTGTTTAGAACATTGTATACGAGAGGGTTACTAAACGTCGCAGGAATCTGTGACCTTTCCGTGAAATTATCGGAATCAAACGTAAAATAAAATGAATGGGCAAGAAACGGAACATGTTCAAGAATAGTTATATGGAATTGAAACTTGAAAGGGACGCTTTAAAATAAGGCACATATAAATGAAGCAACTAGCCCCTCAAGACGTCCTGATCAGCTACTTACCACTATAGATGACTTTATAATGGCATGGGACCACTCACGGCAAATTGATGCATTCTTTATAGACACCAGAAAAGCTTTTGACAAGTTGTCGCATGCGAAACTAATACGTGAGCGGATCGAATTGACCCGTCTTCTGTGCCACAAAGTGAAATGTGTGGAAGCGTGTTTGCATAATAGAAAACGCCAGGCCTGCGCTGAAACCGCAGCACAGTCAGAGCGAAAGCTGGAAGAGCGGCGTTTCTAGAGCCCATTGTAAGCGCTCTTGGGGCTACTAATACAAGTACACTAGCAAGGTACCCACAACCCCATAAATCACAATTTTTGTGAAGTTGGGAAGCACTTACTATGCCATTATTCGTCATACTGCGGAGAAGCGAGGCACCAGCTACACGTCTGTAACGCATTATGTGCACTTTATTGACGCGACGACTGATGGCGATGAAGAATTATGGCTCAGCCCTTTGTAATGGGTTGGAAGCTTTAACGGCCCACCAGTTATGTAGTTCAATAAAACTTGTAACTGGGCAAGTTGGTTCATACTTGAAGGTAAAAAACTGGTAAGCGCAAATAAACAAGACAGGGACACAGGAAGAATGAACATGGACAGGCGCCTGTCCATGTTCATTCTTCCTGCGTCCCTGTCATTGTAAATCATTGTAAGTTTTGAGAAATAAGAAAGCAGGCATTATGCCATTTATCGTCATTCTACGGAGAGCCGTGGTACCTGCTAAACGCATGTAAGGCAATATGCACACTTTGTTGATGCTGTGCCTGGTAACGATGAAGAATTATGGCGGAGCCCTTTGTAATGGGTTGGAAGCATTCAAAAACTTACTCGTTGCGCAATTCGCATCGTGTGACGCCTGGTTACCGAATTCGCGTTGTGCGACGCTTGGTGCTTATTCTACTCTTCTACCACGCTATATTGCATATGTAATGTGGTTCCTTCCCGACATGAAGCCTGTATAGGACCTTTTTGCAAAGCAGTTTCAAGCACCAGCATGGCTCAGAGGTTGAATACTGGGCTCCCACGTAGAGGGCCCAGGTTCGAACCCCGTTTCATCCTGGAATTTTTTTCTTATTTCGTTTTTTTTTCTTATTTCGAGCGATAGTGGTTACGGACACCGGCGGCGGCGGCGGCGGACAACTACGGCACCAAAAACGGCCGCTGAAATGATCTCATAACAGCTTTCGCTGTAAAACATTTGTAGCGTACGATCAATCATCGAATAAGCTCCCTGTTCCTTCTCGTGTGACTCAGGGCAGCGTACTGGAATGCTCACTGATATTTTTAAGGGTTTAGTTAACTGTTTTATTAGTATTAATTAGTGTCTGACATTGCGTGCAAAAGCTTTTTGCAGATGACTGTACCATATACAACGATATATTGCGCAAGAGGGACCATGTGTTTTAGTGTACCAGATGCTAAAGACTGAGGAGTGTTGTCCAACTTCACACGTATATTACTGCGAAGCTTTTATTCTTGTGCGATTTATAGCGGTTGAATAGTACAGGTTATTAATTACAAGTATTCCGGCATTACACTTACTTGAATCTCATGCTTGCCAGGTCACGTTTGGATATCAGTGCATTAGCCTTGAAGAAGTTTTTTTCTTAAGTAGGAAACTAAACACAGCTCCAGTAACTTTCAAGTTACTAGTATACAATACTTAGATAAGGCCCTCCAAAACAGAATTACTTCTCTGGGTCGGAACCCCCAATCTAAGCAGCATATACATAAACTAGTGAAGACACAAAGAAAGGCTATTAGATTTATTTGTGCTAAACACAACAGGTGCGACTCCGCTACTTCTCTGAAGGAAGAACATGGAATTTCATCATTGCAGATGCGTCGAAAATATGCTCGCATAAGATATTAAAGGGCAACTTAAACACGTCCGTACCTACATATGTTCAGCCCTTGAACTTCGCAAAGAGTCGACGAAGTAATGACCGTGCATTGAAAGAAATATTTGCTAAAAACTAATATATTTAACACACTTTTTATCCCAAGTCAATTTCCGACTGGACTGCTCTTCCTACAGCCATTTTTGAGGAGTCTGATTTTGAAAATGCATTATACCTGATGTTGTTTTAGTTTCCTTTATTGCTTGTTTCAATGTACACATTATACGTGCAGTGATATAACCCTGTTATTTCGTTAGTAGCGCTATTAATTTGGTGAAGCCGAATTGTACTGTGCTTTGATATTTCACCTGTTATGAGGCCTATCAGGCTTGCAGTGCTGTAACAAAAATGATAAATAAGTAAATAAATATGTAAAGGTTGACATGACAGTAGGCTTTCTTCAATCGGAGCGACTCTATTACATTTTCGTGTGTCCTTCCATAAAACTAAGCGTCAAGAAACCTCAGCAGAATTACTGAATGGTTGATGCAGCTTCTTTTCTTTACGATGCAACTACTTTGTGAAAAAAAAAAATATCACAACAAGTTGAAAAGAATTTAGGTGGGGGGGGGGGGGTATGTATCTTCCATGCCTGCAACGTGACCGACACTACGTGTCAAGCGCATCTTGTACACCCCTACAACCCCTCCACTAAAATTGGCTAACCAACTTTTAATCTCAATGGCTTGCTGCCATACCTGATTTGTACAACTAATGTTGTCTGTGACCCTTCCATTGAACTATTATTGTGAGCATCTGGTTGGCTAATTGTTTAGGAAGCCCAAAGCGTGATATCAACAAAAAGTAATTTAGACAGAAATATCTTCAACATAAATGTGCGCTGATTTTACAAACATTTCCTGGCAAATTGCCAGAGGACTACCATCAATTTTAAAATAACTTACCCAACTTCTATGCACCCTTTTGTGCAATAGTTCAATAGTTTGTCCAATATTTTCTCAGTTTCTGGTCTAGGGTGTAAAACAATGCACATCATCATCGCTGGCTGATGCGGCGCAGATTTACGTCAAGATAGACCGAGTTTTCTGTCGGAAAAGAATACCAACTTCCTTTTCCTTATTTCCATGAAGTTTCCATTTCATACAAAGAAACTACGTCTTGTGAAGTAAACGTTTAACTAGTTATTGACTATTTTTCATTTAGATTTCTGAACTGTTGATCGTTCCCACTCAGCATCGCTTCTATCTTTTTCAAGACTTGAACTTAGCCTTGAATAAGATAAGTCCACTTGTCGAAACGTCGGCTCGAGCACCCACCCCCTGTTTAAGGATATTTTCATTACAGTACTCGAAGTCGCACTTCGTCAACAGCTTTTAAAGAAAAAAATTATATATAAATATTAAACAATATTTATGAGTCAATGTCATCATGAGTGTCATGATCAAGATAGTTCATTGGTGACTCTATCGACGCAGTAGTCTTAAGCAACAACGCTTTCATCTTGTAATCAATATAGCGCCGATGGTCCCATAAAGACCTCGGGCTGCGTGCTTCTTGGTAATTAGATTATTTATACAAGGAACTTTACCCCTCTCTCTTCCTACGTTCCGCTCCTTTGAGGTTTTTCATCGGTGCTGATTATTTGAAAGATATTTGGTATTTCTAACAAAAATATTTCGTATGTCTAATATTCGATTCGAGTACCGAATCGAATGGAACGCTACTCGATTCGTTATTCCAAATTTTCGAACATTCGCACACCCCTGCTTTTTTGGTATGCACGAAGGAACCCTTTGTGAGTCGTCAATTTCTTTCGCGAAAGGTGTCCCAAAAATGTTAATTTTTTGTATTCCTGATTTCAATTCTTGAGACGATTCTCTTTAAGAAAAAAATATCTAAAATTTTTTGGGCGAGCGTAAAGTGAGGAAAAAAGATCATTTCGGTTGCTACATACTCATGGTTTATTCGTGAGTAACAGCAAGATAAATTCTAAAAAAAACCTATACGACTGTTAAAAAATTATGTGTTGAAACAATCTCTGTGTATTTCACGGACATGCAAAGATAAGTGCACGAAGTGGCGTTAAGTGGAAACACGGGGGGACAAAAGCCACTTTTGATCCAGTCAGCATCGTCTCGCCGCTCACGCTTTTGAGATATCGCTCACTCATCAATATCTCAGTCTTAACTCGTAACTTCTCGTATGACGGGATGACATTTACTGAAACAGAGTCTGATTCGGTAGTCGAGCGGTGATTTGAAGGAATCGCCGCTACGCTCACTTGCAGCAGAGAAACTGGCGCGCACTTCGATAGCGAAAGCAAACTGCGCGGATGAGCGCACTGAAGAAAACTGTGTAGTTGTGAGCAAGTCCGGAAAGCGAAAACAAGTCCGAAATCTATAATAATCCTTTGTCTTATCGCCAAGAAGGCGGAAGCGGTTTTTGCGAGTCCCCGAAACAGGAAACGCAACTACAGAGGCATCGTTTGTGTGAGTCAGCGCCTGCGCGGAAACAGGCGTAATGAGCACCAGGGAGCAATAGACGAGTGTAACAAAATGGTCACCCTTTGAGTGATTCTAAACCGGAAAGCCATCAGTTTTGCAGGGTCAACAAGCAGGATATCGGACAAAGAACGAAACCGAAATTAACCTGCGCACCGCTGTAGTAAACAATTAAACAGAAGGGAGAGAGACGTCAGCGCAAGGAAAAAAAGTTCCACGTATTCCCGCAGTGTTGCAGCACATGCCAAGCAAAGGAAATGATCGAGAAGGGCGCGCTAATAAAAGCATGACGTACATGTACGTCTTCGACCATCTTGTGGCTCTTGCAGATGCAACACAGTCTTGTGTTGTTACAGTACTCACGGAAATAAATAGGACAATTTAGGGCTACGTAATGCACATGTTTTTGTTTCTACCGTCTTCAGTTCGTGAGATATCGGCGCGATTTCGACTCGAACGCATAGATCAAAGCCAGCATTATTTTTAAAGGTCATATTTGTCACGACATGGCGTGTTTATCTCGAGCAATTGCGCATACAAGTCGTTATACTAAATATTTGGTGTCGCGTTTGAATACGTGAGTAATGTGCATGTACGTCTTTGACCCTCAAAGTGTTAAAAAGACAACCAAGAGGAGTACGCCACGTCACAGGCCGCTAGATAGATAGATAGATAGATAGATAGATAGATAGATAGATAGATAGATAGATAGATAGATAGATAGATAGATAGATAGATAGATAGATAGATAGATAGATAGATAGATAGATAGATAGATAGATAGATAGATAGATAGATAGATAGAAAGAAACTGTCGGAGTGTCTTCGCTTCGCTAAAAAATTACACCATCTCCCGCTAAAGGGAACCATGTGTGGATGCGAAGCAGCGGGGAGATGGTTCGCTGAGTGGGAGATGGTGTAATCTTTTTTTAGGAGCTGGCTCGCAAGGTTCTTAAGCTGGGGCGAAGTCCCGCTCCTTAATCTGCATCCATCCATTCAAAGCGTCGTGGAACACGAAGAGGAACGCTACGCGCGTCGTGTGTTTCCTCTAGCCTTGCCGTTAATTCTCATAGGGTGAGCGCGGAACGCGGTTGACAGGCGCGCGAGAAGGGGGGAGCGTAGAAGAGGAGAGAGAGGGGGAGATGACGCGCATGCGCTGGCGCTCATCGCGGCGTCGCGCAGGAGAGAATGAGGCGCGCGAGAGGGGGGAGCGTAGGAGAGTAGAGGAGAGAGAGTAGGCATATGCGCAGTGGAGCGCGGACGCCACCGTCGGACACGGGCCCCGAGCAAAAGCTGCTTCGCATCTAAAAATGCTTTGCGTTTAAAAAAAATTGGCGAAGCTTACACTAAGCTGCACAAGGCTTGCAACAGCAAAATTGGGCGATGCTGAAGACTAATCTGATTCCTTCTACGTTGTTTCTAGGCCTTAGCTAGGTGATGCAGGTTGTTTCTAGGTTGATTCTAGATCGTTGCTCGGCTCTATGTAGGTGCTAGGTTGGCCACCACGAAGGCCTACTCATTTCGAATTGGAATAGGCAGCAGCCTGACATGTGATAACTGTAGCTGCTAGGAGACAATCGCCCATCTTCTCTGTGAGTGTCCTCGCTTCAGTACACCAAGAACTGTCCAAATTGTTTCATAGCCTTGACAATCGTCCACTGCCGGAGGAAAAGATCTTAGGGTACTGGCCGAAACCGTCCTCGGTACGGAAAGCTTTGAAAGCCTTGTTCCGATTTTTGCGCACTAGTCTTATAGACAGACTTTAAGCAGTGTCGTTTATCGTATTATTCTTCTTATCCTTTTTTTTGTAACATCTCTTTTCTCTCATCTTTCACTCCCCCTTCCCTTTTCCCGAGCACAGGGTAGCCAGCCGGTCTGAGAACTGGCTAACCTCTCTGTCTTTCCAGATTCAAATTCAGATTCTTTATTTTTCTTGAATTACACCGAGAAAAGTACAGAAGCTAAAGGTATAGCAATACCTGACTAAAGGCCTCTGTACCCGTTTTACAAAAATAGTAAACAACAAATACATAGCAAATTGTTCGCAACATACAAACAAACTTGTTTAAGTCTAGGATGTAAAGGTACACAGAGAGCTCGATAAGTCCATAGCTCGCTAAGAATTTGAAAGAATGCCTAGGGATAGAACTAGAATGGGTTCCTTTGCACAGAAGTAACAAACAATATGTGAAACGAGTAAATACATGCTAAATACACTTTAACACAATATTTGGGCCAAAAAATAAATAAATAAAATAGGTAACTAACAAATAAAGCAAAAACGTAAAAGCAGGAGTGCTTCTAAAGAAATGCACGGTCGGTCATTATCCACAAGGAAAAATGCACACATATACACAATAAAAGAAGTAACGTGTATTTTAATGTGTTAACCTGAAAGTAAATGCTTTATTGATCAACACCCTCTATAGTTGTTTCTTAAAAAGGTATGGACTAACATCGAAGTCCAAGTCTTGTTCTAATTTATTAAGAAGCGACATGGTTTGATATTTCAGAGATTGCTTTCCATAATTAGTCCGTGTTATTGGCATGTGGCGCTTTTTATCTCTAAAGTAGTACGTTGATTTATTATTGCTGTTATTAATGTATGATTTTTCACGATGTAGTAATTGAAGTAGTTTAAAATAAAATATTTGGTCAGCCCTTAATATATTATACTTCAGAAATAATGGTGGTGTTCTGGTGTTCTAAGGTCCCGTGGGTTACCCCTATAGCGCTCAAAGCAGCGTAGTACCCGTTTTTGTAGTGTTACTAGTTTATTATAATTGCCTTGCGTTGTCTTTCCCCATACTAAATTTCCATAGCATGCTTTTCAATAAAACAGCGCATAATACATAGTTATCATTAGGCGCACAGGGATGAAAGAGGCCGCTTTGTATAAACATCACACACATTTTGCCACTTCCACTGCTAGGCTATTGATATGTGCATTCCACGATAGGTGTTCTTCAAATATTCTACCGAGAAATTTTTGCGTGGCGACTCCACTAATACATTCCTCTTCAAAAGTAATTTTCAAATCGCTATTTATCATTTTATGCACTACATGAAAGATGATGTATCTTGTCTTTTTTTTTTTACAGCGAAAGCTGTTATGAGATCATTTCACCGGCCGTTTTTGGCGCCGTAGTTGTCCGCCGCCGCCGCCGCCGGTGTCCGTAACCAGTATCGCTCGAAATAAGAAAAAACGAAATAAGAAAAAAATTCTAGGATGGAACGAGGTTCGAACCTGGGCCCCCTACGTGGGAGCCCAGTATTCAACCTCTGAGCCATGCCGGTGCTTGAAACTGCTTTTCAAAAAGGTCCTATACAGGCTTCATCTCGGGAAGGAACCACATTAGCATATGCAATATAGCGTGGTAGAAGAGTAAAATAGGCACCAAGCGTCGCACAACGCGAATTCTGTAACCAGGCGTCACACAATGCGAATTGCGCAACGAGTAGTTTGTTGAATGCTTCCAACCCATTACAAAGGACTCTGCCATAATTCTTCATCGTCATCAGGCACAGCATCAACGAAGTGCGCGTAACGCCTTACATGGGTTTAGCAGGTACCAACGCTCTCCGTAGAATGACGAAAAATGGCACAGTGCCTGCCGCCCTACTTCTCAAAAATTACAATGATTTATAGCGTAGTGGGTTCCTCGCAATTGCACTTGTATTGGTTGCCAAGGAAGCCCATAAGCGCATGATCCACTTCCTCGGGGTCTCAGTAAAATTACAATGATTTATAGCGTAGTGGGTTCCTCGCAAGTGCAGTTGTATTGGTTGTCAAGGAAGCCCATAAGCGCATGATCCATTTCCTAGGGGTCTCAGTAAAGTTCTTCGCCCCCCCCCCCCGTCTCTCTCCCACGTCAACGTATGTTATACAGCATGACGGGAGAGGGAAATAGCGACCCAATGCAAATTACATAACTGGTGGGCCGTTTAAAGATTCCAACCCATTACAAAGGGCTGAGCCATAATTCTTCATCGTCATCAGTCGTCGCGTCAACAAAGTGCACATAATGCCTTACAGACATGTAGCTGGTGCCTCGCTTCACCGCAGAATGACGAATAATGGCTTAGTAGGTGCTTCCCGACTTCACAAAAATTGTGATTTATGACGTAGTGGGTACCTTTCTAGTGTACTTGTATTGTAGCCCCAAGAGTGCTTAACGGGCTCTAGAAACGCCGCTCTTCCAGCTTTCGCAGTGACTGTGCTGCGGTTTCAGCGCAGGCCTGGCGTTTTTTGGCACCGTAGTTGTGCGCCGCCGCCGCCGGTGTCCGTAACCACTATCGCTCGAAATAAGAAAAAAAAAATAAGAAAAAAATTCCAGGATGGAACGAGGTTCGAACCTGGGTCCTCTGCGTGGGAACCCAGTATTCAACCTCTGAGCTATGCCGGTGCTCGAAACTGCTTTGCTAAAAGGTCCTATACAGGCATCATGTCGGGAAGGAACCACATTAACATTTGCAATATAGCGTGGTAGAAGAGTAAAATAAGCACCAAGCGTCGCACAACGCGAATTCGGTAACCAGTCGTCACACAATGCGAATTGCGCAAAGAGTAGGTTGTTGAATGCTTCCAACCCATTACAAAGGGCGCCGCCATAACATTTCAACGTCATGAGGCGCAGCATCAACAAAGTGCACATAATGCCTTACATGCGTTTAGCAGGTACCACGGCTCTCCGTAGAATGACGAAAAATGGCATAGTGCCTGCATCCCTACTTCTCAAAAATTACAATGATTTATAGTGTAATGGGTTCCTCGCAAGTGCACTTGTATTGGTTGCCAAGGAAGCCCATAACCGCATGATCTATTTCCTCGGGGTCTCAGTTATTTCTGACCGTGAACCTATTCTGCAAGCATCACTTGCAAGAAGTGTTCTCGCTAATTGTACTGCATATAATGAAGATGAGTGAATACGAATTCACTACTTGAAATGTAAGAGAGAGGCAGCGAGGTCGCACACAGAAGTTATTCGCCCTTCAGTGTGATGCTAAAGAAGACCTTTTTTCTATATGTTTCTCGCACCGATTTCGTGGAAACCACCAAAATTTAAGAGTACGAAGATATTACTAATATCTCTTGCAATACGTTAAACAATGCTTTTGCATTGCGCTCTTGCGCACTTGCAATACGTTAAATAATGCTTCACCGGAAAACAACGTTTTTGTATTGACCAAAATAAAAATAACACCCACCTGCCGACCCAGGCGCATAATGAAATCAGTGGGCGCACTTCGCCCTTATGTTTTCGTAGGATCTTTCGTCGCATCTCTTTCATATTGCCTATGTTACTTCTTAAAGCGCCAGAGATGCACCCTGCCTATTTCACATAGACAATGATACGCCGCGTGCAGGCTAAAAGAAGCCCCAATTACACCACCGCATAATGTTTTACAGATTGCATTCTAAGCGGAAACAGAATGGGTGATATGTAAAATATTTTGGGAGTTCTGTGCGAGTAATTTATCTCCGTCCGGGAGAAAAGCATTCCCACTAAAGCCTTCATTTCCGTCTGGACGCAGTGCTTGCCTATACAGCAGGCCACAATCTCCGGCAGCGTTTGCTACTCACTCTTTGTCTCCCCTTTCCTCGAAGAGATTGTGCCGACCGCACGCGCCGAGTAAAGCGTCCGTCAGAGGCGCTGTCTCAAAGCGGACTCTGATGAAGATTCATTGGCTACGAACGCGCGGGAGCAGGCTTTATCTGTGAGCATTCTGCGCGCCGACGAGTTATCTGTCTTCCTCAGGGGGCGTCACGGAAATAGAGTCCGTCCTCATTTCGCCTGAAGCAAGCCAAATGTACGGTATAGTTGGGCCTACAATGGTAACGAAAAACAGGAGTGCTCGCTTTATCTTGCGAAGTGTGCGAAACCACAGGAAGTGATTTTTACTCCGGGAGTTTGAGGGCGTATCGGGACCACGATGCCCTAGTTCGGGAACTTGGCACAAAGGGTATGTATGATCCGTCTTTGTGAGAAACTGAGCGTCGCGAAATATCATGTTTATCTGAGGTTCATGCGGAAAGTGCCACCATTTTAGAAGTAATAACAGAAAAATGAAAACGACGGCAGGCACGCCTCTCTTCTAAGCACTTTTATCAGCCTTGAAGAAGAGGGGACAGTAAAAAACTGTCACGCTTTGTACTCAGTTGCAAATAGGACACTTCATTTCACGCTTGCTTCCTCAGAAAGTGGCAGCATTCGAAGCCCACCACACTGCATTTTGAATACGGCCACTCAGTTCAATAAGATGTACATTTGTATACACCTTTGAAATAATGCGTAGCCATCCGGTTTTATAATCTAAATATGCGAGCATCCATCACTACAACAATACGGATTATAATAATATTTATTGGCATGCCCTTCTCGGTGCCCTAAACAGAAGCAGCGACCTACAGTATCTATATTTGGTTTGATAGTGACTGCACGAGTATATGGTTTGCGATTTGCTGCTTCTTTCTTGTAATGATTACGCGTGTAGATAACAAGATGTTTGTCATGTACGTCACACATGTGCGTGCACAAAGGTTTTTTCGCCTTCGTATTAAACTCAGTTGAATGTCTGTGCTTGCATCTGTTATTCCTATCCGACGTTCTTATGAGGATCTAATCCATGAATGCCTACCAAATAGCCCACACCAATACCCTTTAAGGGACTCTGGCCCTCCGATTGTTCAGCCACCATGGCGATCACGGGTAGCGCATGGATTTGCCCAGTGTTGTGAAGTGCGATGCCTTAGTACCTCTGGGGCACTTATGCAAGTTATGGGTCGCGGTATCCCACCGCTGCCATCACTGTTGTGAACTTGCGACGTCACAAGGGTATCGTGTTGTAGTGCAATCCGCAAGGCTAACGGGCTGACGGGCTGACGTAGCCGAGCTCGGGCTTTCGCCTAATAGCCGGACCAGGAGACAAGAGTCTTGGAAAGCGAAAACAAGTTCTAAGCAAGTGTAGCGCTGTCGTTCTACATCCAGATGTACGGCAGTCGCCTAACAAGAGTCCGGCACTTTCTTAAATAACGTCTCGTCCGTTGTCTCGCATCCTCTCCACGGCGGTTGGGACGTGGTCGTGGTTGTCTTCCCACGGTAGGTCCGCCTGCGTAGGCGGGGCGTTGAACGTTCGTCGTAAGCCGGCACCGCGGCATGGTCGAAGAAGGTCCTGCTCCCACGGGTCCGCAGCCGAGTTGCGTTGGTGGGGAGACAACGGTTCGCCGAAACTCTGGTGAATGACCGATCCTTCCGTAGGAACAAGGGCTGCACGAAAGCAGAAGATGTGGCATAACACTAGTATGCTTTGCATCTGGGTTAGTTGGTGACCTTGCATGTTGTGTTGTTGCAGCAATATTTTGACGCACGGACGAAGGAAAGAAACACGAGCGCACTGCTGATTAAGAACTGGCGTTTATTGAAATCCTCTGCATAACAAATAGGTACGGCTATCTGCAGGTAAAAACCGGTGGTCAAAGATCAGAAAGTTTAAACAAGATTGAAAAGTGTGGGACACTTGTCGTGAAGGTAGTAGATTTCTTTCCGTGACAGCAGAACTGATGGAGCGCTGATACCATGTGTGCCTTTCATTTTTATGGTTTCTTTCCTTCATATGTGCGTCTAAGTCTTGCTACAACCACTCAACATAACCCTAGTAACATTGATTGCGGCTTCGAATGCACTTGTGGCTTTGTTTATTTTTGCGTTTTCGCTTTTCTTTCAGATAAAAGAATGGCTCTTTGTGAACCTCGTGAGCTGATTTTGATTGATGAGCCTGAATGGCTCAAGGTGGCGAAATGGGACTGCTGAAGTTCTTTTATAATTACTAGTTTTAACAGCACAATATCCACACGGTGCCGAAAAAACGAAGCTCAGCAAAATTCATATACTATCCATCATTCCCGCATGTTCTGAAGCGCCATGCGTTGCCGTTCCCATAGACACTAGCGCCAGATTTACCTAAGTTTAGTATTATGAAAATCTGTGCGCGTGACCTCCTCGCCTGCTCATTGTCCCGTCCGCATCCTCTCCGCTTTGCGCCGCTTTTTTTTTTCACTGCCGTTGATCTTGAAAACGTTGGTGCCATTTTTCGCTATAGCTTCGCTGGCGCGGCGGGGCGCAGTAAAGGTTGCGTGATGCGTTTTCTGCGCTCTGTGGTAATGTTGTGCCGTGTTGTTGCGCATATAACTGCAGGGAGAGAAGTCTCACTAGGTTATGCGGTGTTTATTACGCCACAAGGAAAATGTTGAGGCTTGCGCAGGAAGCGGTGAGTGCACAAACTTGGCTGAAAGAATTTAGTTTGCTGATCAGATGGTCGCGTGATCGAATCCCGGCCGCGTCGGCCGCATTTCGATGAAGGTGTAATGCTAGAGTATTCTGTACTTAGATGCACATTAAAGAACCCCAGGCAATCGAAATTTCTGGCTCTCCCAGGATTAGGAGTCATCTGTACGGGGCGCCATCTCTCGGCCGCAGAACGGCGTCCTGCCGTAAGTGAAAGAAAATAGGCGAAAAAAATCATATCTGACGAAAAAAAAAAGCTGGTTACCAATAAGGACTCCAGGTTCTGTACAAAAGACAGCCACTGGAATGTTTTCTTAAATTTGCAGTGTCAGACTACGAAGCGTATGGCTTCCCAGGACTGTTGAACGCCGCCCATTAGAAACACATAGGGCCGCGTTGTAAAGTATGAAACACTCAGGGAAGCCACGCGATTTGTAATGCGACGCTGTAATTTCACCAGAATGTTCCAGTGGGTCTTTTCTGTGTAGAATCTGGAGTCCTTTTAACTCGAAAGTGTTTTATGCCGGGGTCCACCAAGACTTTGATGACGCATTTCCGTCACGGAAGTACGTCAGCAAAATGAACGCCATCAGATGGCAAAGAAATAAACTATAAGAAAAAGTTCCGTTGACGGGAGTCGAACCCATGACCTCTCGCGCCGCGACAATGGCTGGCGGGCGTTTAGCCCACTGAGCTATCGCCAAACACATTTCGGAGGCTATATGAACGCGTCTTTTATATTTCACAATTTTCTCTCGCAGTGCTCTTGGATTGATGGATGGATGCTATGAGCGCTCCCTTTATAACGGGGCGGTGACGTCTGTGCCACCAGGCTCGAAACAAATATAAAAAAAACCCGCATTTCCCCGAAGGGGAGTATGAGGAAGTGCGAAGCACGGGGTGATGCTATGAGGGGGCGCGCGACTAAACTGCAGAGCCGAGCGAAGGAGACGGCAGCGAGAGAGCACGCGCCAGCCGACCCACGGAGGTCTGGCCGTTTTTAAGTGCAAAGCACTTTTACTGATGATGATGATCTGTCTTCCGAACTCGTTCCAAAGAACCCGCAACGCGTTCAACTTGTTGGCGGCGTTGCGCACGCCCGAGATGGGGTTGTTGTCGAACCACAGTCGATCGCACACCGCGCAGCTATATCCGAAGCTGCGGTCCAGGAAGTCTCGCTTGAAGTTCGCGTCCGGCCGATCGAATTCGAGGGCCCGCGCTCGCTCACGGATCGCGCGTCCCCGCGCCAGATCGGCTTCGGGGTGCTCGGCTCGCTTCGCACGCTTTCGTTCGGCGTCTCGCCGCCGGCCTTCATCACCACAGGCAATGCGCGGGGCGCGCGCAGCCACGGAGCGGAGGGCGGAGCGCGCGCAGTCACGTGGGGCGTGACGTCGCTGCGCCGTTGCTACAGACGCTCCTCTCCGCTCCTCGCGCCGTTGCTATGGGACGGCGGATTCAGGGTCGCTTATAAAGTGCATTCGCACTTAAAAAACGCGTCGTTACTACGACCGTCCCGTTCGGTGCGTTTCCGATACAAGTTTACTTTCGTAAATGCTTTAACACATCGTGAGGTGGCAGTTTTAACCCAAGCCTAGCTCATAATCCATTCATATCGAACAATAGCTTTCCGGCGCTCGCCTGGCTGTCGCACCGCGTTCCCCGCTCGCCCTGTGCGAAGTAACGGTCATGCTAGAGGGAAGACACGACGAGCGTAGCGTTTCTCTTCGTATTTCACGGCGCTTTTTGAAGGAGTGCATATCGCGTGTCAGTGTTTATTATGTGGTTGGTAATGCCATCTTTGCACGGGGTTCACCATATGCGGTGTCTACGTATATGGTAAGAACTTCAGTTACCGCAAGGGTTAAATCATGATCACGGGCGTTGGTCGTCGGTACGGAGATGTGCCACTAAGCGTCGACGTGAGTGAGATGCGCCGACATCAAGCGGTGCTATATCTGCCAAACAACAGTACACATGGTACAAGATATATACCAATGCACTATAGTGCATAGTGCAGTGCTTTATAGTGCATATACCAACGCACTATAAAGAATAAACTACTTCTGTGACGACACATTTCACTTTCGTGTTATACCGATTCCTATGACGGAGGGGTAGCCGTCATTTTTTTGCTAACTAGCTTTTTTCGTCAGATATGACTTTTTTTCGCCTATTCCTCCCCTCAGTTACCGCCGGCCGCCGCTGCCACCGGTGAGAGATGGCGCTAGGTGCACATGTCCCCGAATCCTGGTCATGAGCGCTCCACTACGCCGTTTCTCATAATCGTATCGTGGTTTTGGGACGTAGGACTCGAACAAATATTATACATTTAAGGCGAACGCTGTTTTCGTTCCCTTGCGTCGCACATTTGCGGCGCTTCGCTCTCGGCGTGCTCCGAGAATCTTCTGAATTAACTGGGTTGCGGCCAAATACGACGAATTAACGAGAGTACGATGCCATTAAATAATACATAGTATACCGTTTCGCCTATTGGCATACCTAGTCGACTTTAAAGCTTCCTTGAAAATGATGCTTCTATAATATCCTGTAAATATTTCACCTGCGCTTCTGTAATTGTGGTCGATGAGCGGTTGCCGTCGACGCTTAGTTGTAGTGAAATTGTGTAACCGTAGGTTCGAGGTCTCGACGCAAAAGTTACGCTCACATTCAGAAGACAAATATGTATAGAGGGATAATTCACTCGCGACGCATTCATCACAAGAAGGCACACTTCATATAATACCTGCGCGGCACAGACAAGCACAGACGAGAAAAGAAAATCCGAACAGAGTGGGATGCGCCACTAGCAGTACTGAATCAGATGCACAGAGTTAGGTGTCTCATCATGTAGCAGAAAAATTATGGCTCGTGTGTACAACTGCCCTCAAAGCACTTTTTGCGTCACTTCGCATTCCGTACCTTGCCGCCCCTTGTTCCGGTACCACTGCACCGTGAAGAGTTCAGCGTCACCTACCGGTGAAACGAGGAACACTCGCAGGGGCGAGCAAGAGGGGAACTAGCGATGCTAGCGATCGGAAGCAGATTGAGCGACCCGCTGTTGCGACCACCGCGTGCGCTTCGCCAGCCAAGAACGCATTTTCGTTGCCCTTCTTTCCTCCTTATACTCGTCGTTCTTTTATCTGTTTTAATAGAGGAGGCACGGTATATTGCGGTGCTGCCTGGTCGTTTCGGAGATGCAGCTATTAGACGGCGAATCCCTCCGCCGCGCCATCCGCCTATCCAGGCGCTCATCATAACTCGCTGTGCACCGCGGCGGCTGTACGAGGCAAGGCAGAGTCGTACTGCGCGCCGGATCACCTTCGCCGTTCACGTGCCGCAATAACGTCTCATACGACCGGCCGTGCAGAGCCGGGAGCGTGCCCGACATTTTTATTTTATTTGCTTATTTTTAGTCTCAAGGCAGGCGCTCAGCTCAGCTCAGGTGCGCGTGCACGCGCCAGTGGCGCCCAGATGATGATGGGGCTTGCGCGAACAGCGTAAAAATCGAACTCGCGCTCGATGCCGAGAGAGCTGAACAACGTGGATGGAACCGTGTCGCCTATGGACCAACCGTCCGGCGCTCCGCTTTGACGTGCAGTCACTGAGACGTCTGCGTCGGAGCTTGCTCACGGCGCTTCTTTCTCACGCTTGCATATATATATATATATATATCTATATGTATGCTTTTATGCAAAGGCAACGCCAACGCCAAAGAAGTCCTTTTTTCCATTATTCAAACAGAAACGAACAAGCAGCATTTTATTACGTCTCTTAATGCACGGAAGGTTCTTTTTCTATTGCAGCTAGTTTGATTACGAGTGATTAATTGTAGTCGGCCTCTCCCAAGTCATCGGGATCATTTCCAAAATGTCCCGCTCGTGGCGCTCATCGTGTGATACATTTAGCTTAATTTCTCGGCTTTCACTCTGACATAAATTGTTATTTGCCTTTAGTGTCCCTTTAAGAAGTGTTTTGCACACGATAGATAGAGGCCAAGCTTCATCGCCAAGACCGTCCGCTTCGTCCCTTGGGGTCTTCGTCCACCTTTAATGGGACTGCATGACGGACCCGCAGCCCAAGTTTCAGTCTTGTTTCACAGAACGTCTGATGGCGGGGATATGGCTTGTATCGACGTGGCAGGCACGTGTTAGCAAAGTACAAAGACGCTGCTGCCACGAGCACAGGAGCACGCGTAAACGCGTCGGAACAAAAACAAAAGAAAAAAATTACAGTTTCGCCGCAAGGGCGAAGCAATGAATGCGATAGCAAGAAACTAATCCTATACGAGGTGAGGCTCGCCAATGGATACTCTCAGTTTGAACAGCGCTCCTGTTGCAAAGGCGGCCGAAGCAGCGAAGGAAACTAGCGTGCTTCAAGTGTCGAGCTGTGACACTTGATAGTTCGCGCTCATCTTCTGTTTGTTCGTTTAGCGGCGTCTCTTGAGCTCGAGTGACTTTCGTACGCTCCGTAACATGAGCGCGCACATCACGGTGAAAGCTTGAAACATCCTTCTTGCCATCCCCACGAGAAAACCGCGCGAGCAGACAGCGGAAGGCCAAGGTTCTCGCTGCGCAAATATAAGAAGAAGCGAGCGAGTTCGCCGACGACCTTTAAATGCGCCCGTCGCGCTCCTAGCGCCATCTCGCTGGTAATGAAGAAACGCTTATAAGCGCCGCCCGTCTCTGAGTCCGTCCAGCGGTAAAGGGTGTGTATATAACGCTCGCCGTTAGTTACGTGGAGGACCTGCGTTCCGTGGCGTAGTGGTTAGCGCCACCCGCTGCGGAGCAAGAGGTCCCTGGTTCGATTCCGCGCTTCGGAAGCATTTTTCTGAATTATTTTTCTTATGCATATACGGTGCATCACGGCGACGGCGACGGCAAAATCCAGGCGAGACTGTCCATATAACTGCTATCGCAATAAAAGCACGACGTCAACGTCATCTGCAATCTAAACGCGAAGGCGCCTAAAGGCCTCCAAGATTCGCGCGCACTATCTCGGAGGCAACGACGCACCGTTGATGGTCGCGCAGCGCGCATGCCCGTGCCCGCACGTGATTACCGGGTCTTCCGGGACAGCGCGGGCAGCACCTGTTTGTACCTGTGCGCTAGCGTACGTTCGTATCAAGCATCGCGGGGTGCCAATCGGTTCGCAACAACCGTACTCTAATACATTGCAGGCTAATGGGCCTTGGCCGGGACCACAGAAAAATTCGTATCACCCCGAAATTCGTACGAGCCGTGATCGTATCACCGCTGTTTTACTGTATGTACCATTTGTGACCAACTGGTTAACCATTTGGGAACCCGTTAGCTTCAACTGGATGACCACATCTTTTCAATTGGTCAACCAATTGAATACCACCTGCAAGCCTGGGCACTTTACAACGATGCGAAGTTTGCGAACAGCCGCCGCTCTTCGCTGACACGAGAACACGGACGGAAAACGACTGAACGAGCATTGGTTTCGTACTAGCAACCCTCCCAAAAAAGTTGCACTTGAAGCGGGAAGATAAGGTGAAAATAATCTCTAAAATAAAAACACTTCTTGCTTACGAAATTTTGTACTGTTTGTTGACAATAATCTTAAAATTTAATTTTCTTAGAAGTGCTTGCTTTGCGGCAAGTGCCATCAGCATGGTCATTGCGATCGGACCGCGCTTTTTCTGGACGCATCATGCCACAGGTCACCGGCGTATTTTATAAAATCCAGCGTCTTTGAAATATTGTCACGTGGTCGTGACGTCGACGAAGACAACAGTCAGCACGTCCGAGATGAAACTGTTTATTTGGCCGAACTTGTGGCCGAGAAACTGAGAACTAGAACTACAGCAATACACGCTGTACAATGATAGCGGCGAACAGGGCGTCGTCCGTCGATCAACTGACAAGCGGTCAAGCGCGTCGGCTTTTATACAGGCGCTATGGAACTTTCGAGCAATATCGCTGGTGGCGGCGCTATCTCTCGACAAAGCTGGAACATTCGCGTGCGGCGCGCAATCTTAACAAAACGATCTACTAAAATCGTGAAGCTTCTCGAACACTGCTTCGCGGCCAGCGTCGAGCGTTGATAACCGTCCTTGCTGGTCAAACTCGAACACATCAAAATAAAAGAAGAAGCGGGCGTGGCATTGCCCCCCTCTGAAAAAGCATCGTCCCGATGCTTGCAACAGAACATGGAAAGGAAAAAAAACAAGTGCATACACAAATAAATTACAAAAGGAAAAAGTAGAGTCCCCAGGTTCGCTAACGCGCAAAAAACGGCTTAAGGCGCACGACATGGACGACTTCAGGTCGTGCGCGGCGTCGCTGGGAGTTCGTAATGCCGTCCGGGACGACCTCGTAGTCAAGAGCGCCGTGACGTCGAAGCACCTTGTATGGGCTTCTTAGGCCTTCATGGTGCAATCATCGACCTCAGGTCTAGGTCAATAACACTGTCCACGGAAAAGGCACTACCGCCGCACACTCCGCCAAGAAAGCACGCCTTGAATGTGCTGGAAGACCAGGTCACCATTCCCCCTCGCTCCAGCGTCATCATTTCCGTCGGCACTCAGAAATCAGCAGACCTGGAAGGCGTTGTTGAAGGCGACCAGCACCACTTGATTAACCGCAAGATTTGCGTCGCAAGAGGAGTAGCAGAGCTGCGGGCAGGGAAAGCAACCGTTATGCTCACGAATTTCAGCAATGAGTACAAGCACGTGAGCAAAGGCACGACGGTCGCCTACATCGAGGAAATCGTAGAAGCCAGCAATGCTTTCGGCCTCACCGATTCTCCCGAGCCTACTCCGACGAATAAAGCGCCGCAACCAGCTTTCGACATCAATCCCAGCCTTCAGAAGCACAAACAAGAACAGCTCAAAACCCTGCTCTTGGAATACGAGGAGTGCTTTTCGTCGTCGTCAAGAATTAGGCAGACTCCCGTGGCAAAACATCGCATCATAAGAGAGGAAAGCGCCAGACCACTCCGTCAGAGCCCGTACAGAGTTTCGACGCGAGAACGCGAGGTCGTGAAGAAACAGGTCGACGAAATGCTACGCGACGACATCATCCAGCCGTCGAAGAGTCCGTGGGCATCCCCGGTGGTGCTAGTGAAGAAGAAGCGGGCGTGGCATTTGTGGAAGCGTCGGGCTGCAGCAGCATAGCTCATTGCTTGCAGCTGCGGCGGTGCCGGCTGAGGAACACCCAGTGACTGTTGGATTTCCTCGCGTACAACATCCGCAATTGACGTCACTTCGGGCTGTGCAAAAGGTGCGAGCTTTCGCAGCTCCTCTCGCACGATGGCTCGGATCGTTTCGCGCAAGTCGTCGGAGCCGAGGGCATGAGCTGCTGCGCTGTCTTGGAATGCGCGGCGATTGTACTGCGTAGTGCGCATATCGAGCGTCTTCTCGATGGTTGTCGCCTCCGAGAGGAATTCTTGGACGGTCTTGGGTGGGTTCCGCATCAGCCCAGCGAAAAGCCTGACTCCTCGCATGAGAAGGCGAACTTTTTTCTCTTCGGGCATGGTAGGGTCTGCGTGGCGTAACAGCCTGGTCATCTCTTCCGTGAAGAGCGCCACGTTTTCGTTCGGCATCTGCACGCGGGTCTCGAGCAGAGCCTCAGCCCTCTCTTTGCGAACGACGCTCGTGAATGTGGTGAGAAACCTGTCGCGAAAAATGTCCCACGTTGTCAGGCTTCGCTCTTGGTTCTCGAACCAGATCCGAGCGGCGTCTTCCAAAGCGAAATAGACATGCCGTAGCTTGTCTTCGCTGGTCCAGGCATTAAAAACGGCGACTTGGTCGTAGGCTTCGAGCCAGCTTTCCGGGTCTTCGAACGACGATCCTCTCAAGGTTGGCGGCTCCTTGGGCGTCCGGAGAAGGATCGGTGCGGGCGGCACAGCGTCTGTCATCGTCGCTGTGGTCGAGGTCAGGATCTTTGTTTGCCGGGTCTTTTCAGGTAGAGGCCCGTGCTCTGGCGGTAGACCTTGTTGCCTGCGGCTTGCTCGACGATCCGGGTTTTCTTTGCCGTCGTCCTCCTCGCGGCTTGGGCTTGGGTCGGCGCTTCGCGGGGGCGTCCGGATCATGGAAGAAGCAGCACCTCCACCAGATTTCACGTGGTCGTGACGTCGACGAAGACAACAGTCAGCACGTCCGAGATGAAACTGTTTATTTGGCCGAACTTGTGGCCGAGAAACTGAGAACCAGAACTACGGCAATACACGCTGTACAATGATAGCGGCGAACAGGGCGTCGTCCGTCGATCAACTGACAAGCGGTCAATCGCGTCGGCTTTTATACAAGGCGCTATGGAACTTTCCAGCAATATCGCTGGCGTCGTTATCTCTCGACAAAGCTGGAACATTCGCGTGCGGCGCGCAATCTTAACAAAACGATCTATTAAAATCGTGAAGCTTCTCGAACACTGCTTCACGGCCAGCGTCGAGCGTTGATAACCGTCCTTGCTGGTCAAACTCGAACACATCAAAATAAAAGAAGAAGCGGGCGTGGCAATATATATGTGACAAGTCAAAAGTCGCTAAAAATAGTAGCAGATATTCCTTTTTTTTATTAGAGTGTAGCTTTGCATAAAGTTACTGTGAATTTTGCCTTGGCAAGGAGTCCAAGGACTGTCACGCCAGCGACATTCTTTGTTCGGCAATTTTTTGTCACTTTAAGCCTCCATCTTCCCCTGAACCTACCTAAGGCAACACTTGCCATCATTAGCCGACATTGGCTGAATGTGCGAAATCAAGGTTGTACCTAGATTTTGGTGCCCAATAAAGAATTTCAGCTGGCCGAATTATCTCCAGTGTCTCCCGCCACAACATGCCTTATATTATGATCTACCTTTTTGCATGTCAAACCGCGGAATTTCAATTTGCTGCAACATGACACGTATACACAGTCACACCCGGTAGTCCATGCAATTGACAGCGTTGTCATTTTCCTTCGAACGTGTGTGCGCACGTCCACCAAAGAGGTCAGCTTAGGCAACATAAAGTCTTGGATCAGCCTGCCGTAATTATAATAAGCATGAACAGTCACCCGTCCATACCTTTTTGTCACGTATTTGATCATCTTGCTGTGCTGATTCTTCCTCTTCATCTTGCGTTACATCGGGCAGACTATCGTCGCAATATTGGAATCACATCTTTAAGTAAGAATACTTTTATTTTCTTAGTAACCGGGCACAAACACTCAAGCAGCGTAATTATAAAGGTCTGCATAATGCCGCCTTTGCTGGAGAACGCTGAAACGATCGCTGTGGTTAATTTTTAAAAAAATGTCCCTGGAGTCAAACATCGTCATGTCAAAACGTTTGCTCAAGTGGCGCTTTTGATTCAACGAGTTCTGACCAGTTGCATTCTCCATCTGCTCCTAAACGCATTTATTGTTTAGGCACTAAGGAAGCCAGTTTACTGCGCACTGTCAGGACTCGCCTTACGGTCATGAGCCCTCAAGGCAGCAGTGAGGATGACGTATGAAGAGGTAGGAACTTAAAAGTAAAGAGATGGCTATTTGATTACACGTAGATTATCACTCTCCAGATGCCTGCAAACCGGCTTAAATGTCTGCCGGGGTCCCTAGACTGCTTGCTAGGAAAATATCGCTCACCTTGTCCAATAAAGTAACATTCTTTACACTGCGGACCACCACCGTTCCGCCCTCGGGAAAGGGCGAGGTGAGCAGGTCGGATCCCCTAAATAACTTCGACATCATTGCACCAAGAAGCTTCTTTTTTAGAGGCTTAGGCTTGCACTGCCGCAAGCACCAGGGCGGGTAGGTTGATGAAGCCGATCGTTGACTCCTCTTTAGTGGCGGCGGCAACAAACGTTGCCGGTCATCCCAGACTCATGGTCATCCCAGACTCATGGTGACAGATGGCTGCACCTGGGGACGTAGTTCGAGAAAGGGCTGGGCATGTGATCAGTGCGAGCCCCCTATTCCGCCTCGATTCGGCTCTGTCACAAAGCTGATCCGCTTTTCTCTCAAATATATGGACGGAACCGAGGTGCGGCCGCTCCATCTTCGGGTCCGGCGCCAAACGTAATATGTTCGGTCGTAACAGCACTACCTCTTTTCCGTCTGTGTTTCTTTTTGGTATAAACGTTGTCATTCCTCTCTATTTCTGCTCAGATATTGAACATCTAATAAATAAATGATAAATGAACTGGGCAGTGCTAGGAACCAGAATATGCGCCCATCAAAGCAAGTAACACTCACAGTGCAATAATAGCACCGTGCACGGACTTCCGCTGTCGACACCCGGATGTGCCGGTCAAATGCGTCGGTATTCTCACTTGCATCATCGCACATTCTAGCGCCATCACTGGTGCTCGCGTAACCGAATCAATACAACGACTTGCGTCCTATACACTTTCTGACTAGAACATCCGAAATCTTCAGAAAGGTAAAGCGTACTTATAGAGAATTACGCATAAAGACCACGCATGATTATTAGCGACGCCATAGCAGGGGACTTTGGGCTAATTGTGACAAACTAAGGTTCTTTTACGTTGTCCTACATATATTGTTACATTCGTGCTTAGTTTAGGCGCGTGCACCTAGCTGTGGGTCGATAGAGGTGAAGAAGGAGAGGACACTGGCCTTGCGATAGCGGTAACGAGAGAGACATTCGAGTCAACCGTTACGTCGCGACCTAATAAACACTTTCGCCGGCGGAACACTGTGGTGGATGTGCTGTTTATTACAAGGGCCCGGTATACACTGGTGGCTTTGTTTTGCCCCCATAACGTTCAGAATGGTTATGGCGGTACAACATTCAATTCAGGTGTGGCCTGCCCCAAGCAATGGCACTTGCAATAGTTTTAGCCAGTGAAACGCACTCACAGTGAAAAGAGAAAGATGTGCCCGGGTGGATTTAATTCATTTGATAATTCATTCATTTATTGACATTGTAGTATAGCGCTATGACATAATCTACTTGTCCAACGTTGTTTTTTCTCCCTTTTTCTCTCTTTGAAGTGAAATGTTTACTGCATTCCTCTCAGACTTTCTCGTTGTCCCACATTTAGTCACTCGAATAACCGCACCTCCACTCTATTAGCACAGCGCACTCGTTTGTTCAATTGGCAGGGAGCGTGTGCGGCCACTGGGGCCTTGACAACGTAAGTAATCCAGCGTATTCCTGTGTTGTAAGTAGTCAGAATGTTGTATAAACTGCGTAGGCTCACGAACCATTTTTTTACAACCACGAGGTTTCAGGAATATAGGCCATGCGGTTATATGGCCCGGTCATCCGTTGCAGCTCTCACGCCTAACCACCGCTGGGCTGATGCCGCTATAAAAGTGTGGTACGCGCCACGCTGCCATTTTCGTTCTAGATATTGAGGCAAAAGGGTGCCCGAGATATCGCGGTGGCCAACTGCTAGCTGTTTTCGGCGCTGAAGTACGAGAGAAACATTTTCTTTTCCCTTTGCGTTTCCGGTACTCTGCACGCAGCGCTGAGTGCGCGTAGCAGCTATCGGATGTCGTAAAGGTCTCGTGTACTGTGAAGTTCCTGCCGCCATTCGCGAAACATAATTTCGTGTCGGTATCTGCAGAAATGCGTAGAGGCAGATATAAGCAAAATATACGAAGAACCGTACCATTGCGATTCTGAAAAACGCTTCCACAATTGGAAAATACATCTACGGCAAAAACGTGTGAGTTATTTTCTGATAATCAGTATTTGTCACTATTCGTGTTCAAGAAACACAGCACCCATAACGAAATGCTCAAGACAACAGCTTCACTAACAACGCTGTCTTTGCAAAAAATATCAGCATATGCCGCAACTAGGAACATTTTTATGGCCCCAGCGTCTCTTTGATTCCTTTTGGAAAAGCATGCTCATTTTACGACTTGCCTCGTTCAGTGGGATATGCCCAAAGCCGTTAGCGATTTTGGGTTCGTACCTTTCTGAACACCGACTAGTGGTCCGTATATCAAAGCAAGCGATAATATTAAACACACGATAAACGTGTTATATATGTATATATATATATATATATATATATATATATATATATATATATATATATATATATATATATATATATATATATATATATTAAGCTACAGTTAGGTTAAGTTGTTTTTATGATCTTTCAGGTATAGGGCACCCGCTGGCTTATACCTGCAAGATCATAAAAACAAGCTATAGAATATTTATGCCGTCAATTATTGCGTAAGACCGTGTATCTTAATTATCTGAAGCCAAACACGACGCCCTACAACAGCTCTGCAGGCCACTGACTTCAATATAATTCTGCCCCTTTGTAGGATGAAGCGGTTGAATATTACCTGCCCTTTCATTGTCCAAGGGGATAGTACCATTCCATAATTTTAGCACTATTGCCATTTTTGACTTTATATACAGCAGTTTTACTAAAAGAAGTGGCAAGCAGTTGTATGACTTGCATTATTTGCTACGAAAAGGCCACGGCTGGAGCCCTGCGCTGATGTGCTATGCAGTGAAGGCTAGGCAGACAAACTTCCGATAATCTTTGTGGTCATTGGGTTAGAAAATGTTTTTCTCGCTTAAAACAAAAACTACTTTTTTCAGACTTTCTGTATGTAATGCCAACAAAACACACTACAGCACGACGTATAAGTCATATTTTTACTTGTACCGCTACATTGCGAAAATGAAGCCGCAATATGAGTCAAAATGCCTTTTTTTTTTTCAAATTTCACGCAATACTGTGACAATGTTTCTGGTTATTTCGCTCCGGCAGTATTTTTATCATTTATTATAGAAACCTATAAAGCCCTTGATGTGAATATATTACTGCCGAAAAAGTATGTGCTTTTTCTGAAAAGCGCTAAACAAGCAGCATTTTGCAATTTTTCGACTAGGCCAGAAATGGTGAAAATTGAAACAAAAATGAATAAACTGCCATTGTCATGAAAGATCAGCGCCTTGAGATAAAGTAAAAAATCATTTCGGAGTAATCGCTCAAATCAGTAATTTTATATAAATTGTAATGTATGACACAGTTTCACTTCCGTGCCTCAAGTTCGAAGCGCCCTCTAGGCAACACAAATTTTTTTCCCGAAATATAACGCCTCAGTAACTGCGTCTGACATTCACACATACCAGCCCAATTTACTTCAGCATGATCAAACATGGTTGAAAATTTACCAGGTACACTTGATATGTAATTAGCTATAAGTGTGCATTAATTTTTCAATGGGCCAATTCTTTTCGAGTAATGGGTATAACACGACGGATGCGTTGTCAACAGTGATATAAATATTTCTCTCCCAACAGTTTCGGGAGGGGTCCTCCCTTCGTCAGGGACTGAGTTAAACTGTTAAACTGACGTCGAAGTTCGAACTTGCTCCTTGCCGCGTCCCTCTCGCCTTCAGGGACATTGGAGTGAGTGGGGAGATAGATTATGAAAAAAAAGAAAAAAGAAGGAAAAAAGAAGCAGAAGACTGACGAAGTCAGCAAAAACGTGGAAATAAAAGAAATAGAAAAAAGAAAAAGAAAACTGTGTACGGCCTAAAGTCGTTGAAAGTCCACATTTGGTTATGATCTCGTGAGGGAAGAGTGTCGCCATAATGGATCGGCTTTCCAGATGAAAGGTGGAAAGCCGACCCATTAAGGGGACAGTCTTCCTTCACGTGCGGCGGCACAGGCTCATCCCGCCCACCGCGGCGACAGTTTTGGGTGGCCCGGCGCACAACGCAAACCGGCAAACACGAGATCATAACCAGCTGTGGACTTCAAACGACGTTAGGCCATACACAGTTTTCTTTTTTTTTTTTCCTTTTTCTCTTTTTTCCCTCGTTTTTTCTGACTTTGTCGGTCTTCTCTTTCTCTTTTTCTTCTTTTTTTCCCTTAATCTATCTCCCCCACTCTCTCAAATGTCCTTCAAGGCGAGAGGGACGCGGCAAAAAGCAAGTTCGGACTTCGACGTCAGTTTAACTCATCCCCTGACGAAGGGAGGACCCCTGCCGAAACTGTTGGGCCATAAATATTTATGTCACTGTTGAAAACGCCTCCGTTGTGTTATACTCATATCAGGCCCGTAGCCAGGAATTTTTTTCGGGGGGGGGGGGGGGGGCACTTGCTGAAAGCCTTGACAATTTGGAAAAAACGCCTATTTTCATTATTTATTTTTGGTAAAACACCATGCATCATAAAAATTTCGGGGGGGGGGGGGAGGTCCCGGCCCCCCTCCCCCTGGCTACGGGCCTGACTCATATATCATCATCTTCACTGTCCCGGCCCTTGGAGATAAATTTCGCGACTGCGGCCTGGCGGCTGTAAGCTGAGTTTGAGACCCCTGTTGTATACACAGATGATGTAAAACTGCAATGAATCTACCTGTTCTACTTAGCTGCTGGTGTGATAATAATAATATCTGGGGTTTAAAGTCCCAAAACCACGATATGATTATGAAAGACGCCGTAGTGGAGGCTTCCGGAAATTTTGACCACCTGGGGTTCTTTAACGTACCCCTAAATCTAAGCCTCAAACATTTTCGCCTCCATCGAAAATGCAGCCGCCGCGGCTGCTGACGTAAGGGATTCTGTGTTGATTGTACTAACGTGCAGTCTTTTAGTAATTTTTCTTCAACGAGAGAACATGTGCAACTCAGATGTATTGTATAGTTACACAAAGCGTCGCACGAAACCGCCGCTATTGGCGCACTTGCCGCTTATAGCTCCCATTACGTGGCGATTTGTAATACGAAAAATATTTAGGAAGGCCTAAAACAGGAAAACAAATATAAGTAAAATAGAGAGGTGGTTGTGTATCAAACACTCACATTGAACGAGTACAGAAATACAATACAGACAGCGCCCTTAATAGCAATGAGCATGAAGTATCGTCAACTTACCTGTTCAGGAAATGGAAAATTCAACGCCTATGGAAAATTGCCTGAAATGGCTCGTTGGGACGCTCATAAGTAAAACGGAGCATTCAGTAAAACAACTTTTCTCGAATCCCCTTCCTAACATCTTGAAGGTGGCTCCTAACGATTTCCATTATTATAATGCGAACTCAATTTCGCTATTTTCTTAAGCAGTAAGGAAAATATTTTGTACTGTATATTCAAGGCACGCCCACATAATAATATATTTGTTTTCAAAATTGCCTTGGCAACGTGTAAATGGGTAAACAGTAGTAGAAAGAAAGCAGACAGAAGAATAAAGCAGAAATCTTATTTTGGTAGCGCGTTACAAAAGACATACTGCAGTGACCAGACCGGAAAAAAAAACAGTGCAGAGGACCTACGTAATGTACAGGACGCACAAGATAGACCAAGAAAGCACTTGTGCTAACAATCAAATTATGATTTCAAAAACTCTTTGAATAACGATAGCAGGAACATAATAATTTTAATCCTTAGGGTTTACGTCCCGAAACCACGGTACGATTATGAGGGACGCCGCAGTGGAGGGCTCCGGAAATTTCGACCACCTGGAGTTCTTTAACGTGCACCTAAATCGAAGTGCACGGGCCTCAAGTACTCTCTCCTCCATCGAAAATGCGACCGCCGCGGCCGGGAGTAAGTCGACAGCAGGAAGATAGGGTACATGAACATATCTTCTGCTATTAGCACAGTCGATAACCGCATGATGACGAGAAAGAAAATCCCAGCCAAGAATCACATCATGCGAACACGCAGGTAGCACAAGAAATTCAACGGTATACAAAACACCTTGGATGAGAACGCGGGCAGTGCAGGCAGCTGATGGCCGAATATGGTGAGCACTGGCGGTACGGAGGGACAATCCATCTGACGTCGTGGTGACCTTCCGAAGCAATCGGCAAAGTTTTAAATCTATCACTGAAACGGTAGCACCAGTGTCCACAAGCGCAAGGGTACGAAAGCCATCCACAAAAACTTCGATGAGGTTTGCCGGAGAAATGCGAGGACTTGATTCTTTCGACGACGACGCAGTTCGTGCCTCGGGAACTGCGGCATCTAGTTTTCCGTGTCTGAAGGGTAGGGTCGACGGCGCATAGGTGACAAGGAGCGACGTCGGGGCGATGGAGATCGGCGGCTAACTGAGGGAAGGCGGTCGGGTGAAGAAGATTGTTGTGGCCGTGTTGTGCTGCTAAACCGTCGAGGGTCGTGCGAAGATCGTGGCAATGTATCTGTGTGGACGAGACGGCGGCGGCGGCAGAAACGTGCCACATGACCTGCATAGCCGCAAGAATAGCAGATAGGGTGGTTGTCTGCGGTGCGCCACGGGTTAGGACACGTAGCGACGGGTCGGCCGAACGGAACTGGTGATGACTGAACAGGCACCGGCGAGGGAGAATAAGTTGGCTGACGGGGCGCTCTGGCTGCGACGACCTGTGCGTACGTCAAGGGCGCAGCCTCCAGAGGTGGTGAACGAGGGAAAGGCAAAGCGTCAGTTACCTCTTCTTGGATAGCTTGTCGTATAGCTGGGGCCAGATGATGTGTCTGTGCTGGTTCGGGCGTGCTTGATAAAATGGAGAGCTGCCGAGCGACCTCCTCACGCACAAACTGTTTTATCTGAGCCAACATGGAATTCTGGTCTCCGAGAGTCAAACCTGCGATCGAGTCACGATGTTCCAGAAAGCGTCGTGTCTGGGCGCGTTGCTTGCGCAACTCGTCGAAACTCTGGCACAAACTGACCAGTTCGGCTACGGTTTGTGGGTCCTTCGCTAACAACATCTGGAATGCGTCATCGGCTATTCCCTTGGGAATCTGCTTGATCTTGTCTGCTTCGAGCATCGATGGGTTCACACGCTTGCACAAGTCGACAACGTCCTCAATGTAGCTGGTGAAGTTCTCTCCTGGCTGTTGAGCGCGCTCACGAAGTCGCTGTTCCGCGCGGAGCTTTCGTACAGCGGGGCGGTCGAAGACTTCTGAAAAGGCCGTCTTGAAAGAAGCCCAGCTGGTAATATCAGCTTCGTGATTCCGCAACCAGAGACTAGCGACGCCGGCCAAGTAAAAGCTAACATAAGTCAGCTTAGCCGCATCGTCCCACTTGTTCGCTGCGCTCACCTTGTGGTATGTAGCCAACCACTCCTCAACGTCTTGGTCGTCAGTGCCGCTGAAGATCGGCGGGTGACGCAGTGGCAACACGCCGGGACATGCAGTGGCTGGAATCTGGGAGGTGCCTTGGTTGGTGGATTCTTCCGGCATTGCTGACACTGGAGGTAAGGTGCGGCTTCGTAGATCCAGCTTCGAAGGGTACCCAGCACCTCCACCAAATTATAAGGGCGTTTATTAACAAAGCCAGAGGCCTGGGTTCAGCGGTGTCAAACACTGTAACGCGCGCTCTCGATCGGCTCTTTGTCTTGGTCTTCTTCCACTCCTACTCGATGCTGTCTCGCTGTCTCTCTTCCCCACTACAATATATAGGTAAACGCTTTATGTATTAGATCTAGCATCGGTACAAGTGGTGCTATAGTTAGGATCTTATCTGCACATAAGTCAATCGCATGCAAGTCGAACTTACATCCACAAGATCCTTCATATCGGTGATGTATGAAAGCCACGAGACGCAAAGCAACCCTATGCTTGAGATTTTGTAACGAAGCACTTCGCAGGGTAGCGGCATCAGAATTTGCGCGATAATCGCCGCTCGCATTGTGGTACGCGGCGCTGGACAGTGGATAAGGGGAAGTATCATGGCACTGGCACACGAAAAAAGCAAAAAATTGAGAAAAGAAAGGTACGTGAGCTAAGCATAGACGTTCGTGCGCTTGTTCTGTCGTGACTACGCGAGCGCTGTCATGTTGCTCTGCTCCACGAAAAGGGACGCGCACACCTCATCGCCTTCCCCCATTGGTGAATTCTGGCGGAAAAATAAAATTATGTCACTGCGCTTAGTTTTATTCAGGCCGTTTGTACGCACCAGTACCAGCTTGAGAAGCGGAGTTGAGCCAGCGATTATTAAAGACGATAGTCTTTCTTGGGGAACTTAAACGCAGAAATTTTGGTCTGTCTTTCTGTTTGTCGGCACGTCCCTCGATTCAGCCACTCGGCCAAAGTTGAACCACTTGCCCAAGGGCCAGCCGTCTTGAACTGGTATGGCTGTTCATACTTGTGAACGTTGTCGATCAAAAAGTAATCATGCATATCTGAGGTGCAACATCACTAGGTAAGTATTAGGTGGCGTGTTCCTTTAATAGAAAATGCATACATACGTAATTTTAAGGACCCTAGTTTCTTAAGCTGCGCTGAAAATGCATAAGAATGGAAGCTTGAGCGAGTTGGTATGCGTTCATCTTTGTTGAAACAGCGCTCACTAGACGACGACGAAGTAAAAGAAGGCACAGGACAGGCGCTGCCTGTCCTGTGCCTTCTTTTACTTCGTCGTCGTCTAGTGAGCGCTGTTTCAACAAAGCTGAAAATGCGACTGCGCTGAAATTTGCCTTCCTCCGTGCCCTTCGCACGAGCTCATTGTTGTGTTTCGGTTTCGGTTCTGTATTGCACTGTACGAATGCCATGGGTTGGTGTTGAAAAACTTTAGTTTTGAGAAGGCCAAGAAGGTGAAAAAAATATTTAAAAAATGAAAAAGCAGAGTTGTGGGCGGCCTTCAGGCTGCCGGTTGTGGGCGCCGCTCTGGCGTTCCTGTTTACCCAGGCGACGTGTAAATAAAAGAGTGTGTGGAGAGTACTCGTTGAGTGCGGACGTTTCTCTGCTTCAGCGCTTCGCGCCAAACCGCGTTTTCGGGCTGGCTGGCGTCCCCGCCGGTCGCGTTGGTCACCGCCGGTCTTCGCCTGCTGCTGCGCCGGGACTACCAGCACGCAACACAGCACTCATGTTTCCCGTCGTATTTCCAGATGGCGTCCATATCTAGCGCCTCTTCTATCGTCTTTACACGACATTTGCAGCGAAGCACGCAGATACGCGGCCAATTTTTCTTTCGTACGGTGGTGTTTCTATAGGAGTACTTGCATCTTAATATACACGATGCATAATTAAATGTGTCGGAAATACAGATACAGATACCCGTCTTTCGAGACGTATCGCGATACAGATACAAGATACCCACACACTCTTAAAAAAAAGGGTGTCTGTACTGACTACCTTTGGGTGGTAATCGCCTCGCTACACATATGATGACCTTTTGGGGTGTCAAACGACTCCCTTCGTTCTTCAGACCAACGACTCCCTTCTTCACAATTTGGGGTGTCAAACGACTCTCTTACTTCTTCAGACCAACGACTCCCTTCTTCACAAGCAGAGAGTCTATGTTACTCCCAACGCAGGAGTCTACGTGACTACCTTTTATTTCCCTCTAGTACCTCTAGGTAGTCAGGGTGACCCCTTTGCCATGGTAACGCTGACCCCCACTGGAGCGTTCCTTTGACTCCGTTGTCCTTAAGGACAGTGGTGTACATGACTCCCCTGGCAAGAGTCAGTGTGACCACTTCGTGGTACTCAATGAGACACTCTGCAACAAATAATGCGTTTATTTTTCTTCTTGGTCGATATTGATGAAACTTGCTGAGTTTAGGTTTACTTATGTGGCGATTTCAAATATGCAATTATCTGGAAGAAAACGCAGTTTTTACACATAAAAATTTCATGTGTCTTGATGAGCAAGCCTTTCCAAACTTGGAGTTACAAAGTAAATCGACATATCGCTATAGTTAGGGGATAAAAACTGTATGCAATAGTTTTAAAGGAGTTTACTGCGCTGTTCTGGCATAATGTTCATGAACCCACTAGCCCACATACGAACTCGCGTTTTAAACCCATTTGAGTTAAAAGTTACGTAATATTGAACTCTCGTGAGCGAATCACCAGCTAGACATACACTTACTGGTCAATGTTCAGCATACTATGACTATTGTTAAGTGGGTTTAAGACATGCATTCTGGTTATGTTGCATACAGTTCCCATTTCATATTATTGTGATATGCTTACTTTGTAACTCGTGCAGGCCTAACATGGCACATGAAATGTTTGATATACTTAACACGACATATAATAGTAGAAAAATATTTGCATTTTCAAAATCAGCGTACAAATACACATAAACTAAACAAGTTTTATAGAGATTGATCAAGAATTTCAAAAGAACTTCAAATCAGAGCGAACACCATTAGGGTTTTTATCTGACAATCGACGAAAGTTGGTGCCGCTACCTCTTGTTACTCAACAAGGCACTTCCACCGGGTTTACTCAAACAGGAACACTGTGGTGGATGCATGACAGCTGCAACAAGTTTTTGTAGCAACTTTACAGTGCTGCACTCGATTCCTCTGGGGGAAATAAAATACTACTCGAAGTTTATATAGATGAGTCTCAGAACAATTTCCGCTCGCGTAAAACAACAAAAAATGTTGATTCTAGAAGAAAGTAAGCCATGCAACACGGAAACAGAAGAGATGCGGACAGCTCAAACGCTAGCGTTTGGTTTGTCTGTGTCTTCTCTTTCACGTCTGCATGCCTTCATCCTATAAACAAACTGAAATTTCTGCGATTCGTAAAATTATTCTTTGAATTAGTTTTAAACACTTCATGCCATTTCATACATGTTCACATTGTAATGACAACCTACTGTTTTATCAGTAAGCGCCTAAACTATAGGCACAACATCCTGCGAATAATGCGTAGTCCTTAGCCACGTCACCACAATTGTTAAGCATTTTATATATATCTGTGTGTGTGTGTGTGTGTTTGACATTTTTGAGCGTGCAAAAGAACAGGGACGAAAAACGATGCGGACACAGCGCTGACTTTCAACATATGCTTTATTTTCTACAGTGGTACATATATATATATAGACAACAAAAAGCAACGCACGCAGGTGCATTGTACAGGAAGGCTTCATGTAAAACCACAAATAAGTATGCATGATAAGCAATCAAACAACCTGATACCGGATTTTTTTTTTTCTTTAAGAGATCAAGCGGTCATTCCTGACTACCACTATCGTCTAGCCACCCTGTGGGCCTTGCTTAGAAAGTCTAGTTCTTTTTGGATAGGTCAATTGAAGGTGCACTAATGCACACGTCTCCCAAACTTGCAATCTTCGCCGCTTCAATTATCTCGCGTGTTGTTTGTGCCTGGCTCCTTCCTGTTGCAGTGCACTGCGAATACATGTGATCGCACCCACACTTCCTGCAGTGGAAAGCCACATGTCCCACACCTCCAGTTCGCACGTTATTTGCGTGCTCACGCAGCCTGTCATTGGCACACCGTCCCGTCTGCCCTATGTATTTCTTGCCACAGGACAGCAGTAACTCATAAACGATGTTGTTCTCACATTTAACAAAGCTTTCTTTGTGCTTTTTTTTAGCACCTGGGTTTTTCAGAACCACTGTAGGAGGCCTTGCACAGATTATAAAGCTTGTTTGGTGCTGAAAGGACGACTCTTATGTTGGCGTTGTTTCCTATCTTTTTCAGCCTATGTGAGACATCGTGAAGGTACGGTATGACGGCGCATTTCTGCTTGACAGGCTCCGTTTCTGGTGAAGCCTGCTCCTCACCCTCGCGAGCATGTTTGACAGTCTTGAGAAGACCCTCCGCCACAGATGTGACGACATACTGAGGAAACCCCGCCTTTTTCAGGCAGTCAGCTTGCGCCTGGAAACTACACGAACACTTGTGAGGACATGAGCGGCGAAGCGCATTCATTAGGGTTAATTTTGCAATACCCCTTTTAACTAGCTTGGAGTGGCCCGAAGAAAACGGCAGAAGCGGCTTATTGGCCCTAGGCTCGTACGACCAGCAGACCTGGTCTCGCTCGAAGAACATTCGTAAGTCAAGAAAACGCAAGGCGTTGTTTTGCGGCATTTCATGCGTGACTGCGAGCGGTTGCAGGAAACGCGTGAACAGATCAAGTACGTTTGAAGAATCATTGCCAAATTCGCCTGGACTTGATTCTAGAAAGACAACGTAGTCGTCTACATATCTAAACACCTTCTTTACATTTGTGCCTGTTACTAGGAACTAGAAACAGAGCTAACAGGCACAAATGTAAAGAAGGTGTTTAGATATGTAGACGACTACGTTGTCTTTCTAGAATCAAGTCCAGGCGAATTTGGCAATGATTCTTCAAACGTACTTGATCTGTTCACGCGTTTCCTGCAACCGCTCGCAGTCACGCATGAAATGCCGCAAAACAACGCCTTGCGTTTTCTTGACTTACGAATGTTCTTCGAGCGAGACCAGGTCTTCTGGTCGTACGAGCCTAGGGCCAATAAGCCGCTTCTGCCGTTTTCTTCGGGCCACTCGAAGCTAGTTAAAAGGGGTATTGCAAAATTAACCCTAATGAATGCGCTTCGCCGCTCATGTCCTCACAAGTGTTCGTGTAGTTTCCAGGCGCAAGCTGACTGCCTGAAAAAGGCGGGGTTTCCTCAGTATTTCGTCACATCTGTGGCGAAGGGTCTTCTCAAGACTGTCAAACATGCTCGCGAGGGTGAGGAGCAGGCTTCACCAGAAACAGAGCCTGTCAAGCAGAAATGCGCCGTCATACCGTACCTTCACGATGTCTCACATAGGCTGAAAAAGATAGGAAACAACGCCAACGTAAGAGTCGTCCTTTCAGCACCAAACAAGCTTTATAATCTGTGCAAGGCCTCCTACAGTGGTTCTGAAAAACCCAGGTGCCAAAAAAAGCACAAGGAAAGCTTTGTTAAATGTGAGAACAACATCGTTTATGAGTTACTGCTGTCCTGTGGCAAGAAATACATAGGGCAGACGGGATGGTGTGCCAATGACAGGCTGCGTGAGCACGCAAATAACGTGCGAACTGGAGGTGTGGGACATGTGGCTTTCCACTGCAGGAAGTGTGGGTGCGATCACATGTATTCGCAGTGCACTGCGACAGGAAGGAGCCAGGCACAAACAACACGCGAGATAATTGAAGCGGCGAAGATTGCAAGTTTGGGAGACATGTGCATTAGTGCACCTTCAATTGACCTATCCAAAAAGAACTAGACTTTCTAAGCAAGGCCCACAGGGTGACTAGACGATAGTGGTAGTCAGGAATGACCGCTTGATCTCTTAAAGAAGAAAAAAATCCGGTATCAGGTTGTTTGATTGCTTATCATGCATACTTATTTGTGGTTTTACATGAAGCCTTCCTGTACAATGCGCCTGCGTGCGTTGCTTTTTGTTGTCTATATATATATGTACCACTGTAGAAAATAAAGCATATGTTGGAAGTCAGCGCTGTGTCTGCGTCGTTTTTCGTCCCTGTTCTTTTGCGCGCTCAAAAAGTCAAACATGAATTACCAACTTGCCGATGTCTACGCTCTCTCAATATATATATGTGTGTGTGTGTGTGTGTGTGTGTGTGTGTGTGTGTGTGTGTGTGTGTGTGTGTGTGTGTCATTCCATGCCAAGTGTCCCAGACGTGGCGCTCGCACATCACAGATTTTGCTGATAAAATTTGTGCCTTTTTCCTGTGCCACATGGAGTATTGTGGCAAAACACTTTTGGTCGAAAAAAATTTTGACAATCATGGCACCCCCTCGAAATTCGCTTCTATTTATTAAACTGTACCTAATAGAAAAATGTGTATAAAATCTATTTTTGTGTGTTGAGCTACGAAACCGCGCTTGCGCTATCACAGAGGTTCTGTTTAGTTGTCCCATTCATTATTTCCGATTTTTTTTGTGTTTCACTACCAGCTACGTAGCTTCAAAAACTACAAAAATCTTCAATGTTCGTGAATTTTTCTTGAGCTATTTGCAACTCACCCTAACCAATATTAATCATAGCCTGATTTCCAGGAAAGTGTATTTTAGTACAGAAATGTTTAGGGGTAAAATAGACTTCACATCTTTCCGAAAAAATTGTGATATTTGAGAAAATGTACGATTTGTCACATGTTTGACCGTATTTTTCATACTGATGCGGTCAAAGTAAAAATTCTCGTCATGTGGCGTTTGATAGAAGACTTCATCGTTAAGTAACGAAGAAAGTCTAATCAAATCATTTTTTTTGTTTTAAGGAAGAAAATAATTTTTGAATTTGGCCCTCCGATCGCGCAGTGCATTTCATTTTGCTGCCACTTCGCCGCAAAGCACGTGGTCGCCCTTACAGCTGACACTCGTCACAGGCAGCGGCCAGATGCGAGATGTATGTCAGCGGCTCGTGAGTGGTCGAAAGTCTTGTCGCGCTGTCAGGGCGACGAGTAATGAATTTGCGTTACAATGAGCATTTGCTAGGCGGGCCCAATGGGAAATATGGACGCCCGAGAGCAGCATGTGGAGTCGTTGGCACAATGTCCTAGAGGGACGTCTGCACAACTAGCATACACATACTGAAAGAAATAATGCAGACTGTACACACTTCTTTCTCAGGGTATACATGTTGTACAGACGGCCTCTAGCACAATGTGCCAACGACGCCATAGGCTGCTCTCGGGCGTCCATACTTCCCATTGGGCCCGCCAAGCAAGCTCACATTGTAACGCGAATTCATTACTCGTCGCCCTGACATCAACGTGACAAGACTTTCGACCACTCACGAGCCACTGACATACATCTCGCATCTGGCCGTTGCCTGTGACGAGTGTCAGCTGCAAGGGCTACCACGTGCTTTGCGGCGAAGTGGCAACAAAATGAAATGCACTGCGCGTTCGGAGGGCCAAATTCAAAAATTATTTTCTTCCTTAAAAGAAAAAAATGATTTGATAAGACTTTTTTCATTACTTAACGATGAAGTCTTTTATCAAATGCCGCATGACGAGGATTTTTACTTTGACCGCATCAGTATGAAAAATATGGTCAAACATGCAACAAATCGTACATTTTCTCTAATTTCACAATTTTTTTTCGGAAAGATCTGAAGTCTATTTTACCCCTAAACATTTCTGTACTAAAATACACTTTCCTGGAAATCAGGCTATTATTAATATTGGTTAGGGTGAGTTCCAGATAGCTCAAGAAAAATTCACGAACTTTGAAGATTTTTGTAGTTTTTGAAGCTACGTAGCTGGTAGTGAAACACAAAAATTCGGAAATAATGAATGGGACAACTAAACAGAACCTCTGCGATAGCGCAAGCGCAGTTTAGAAGCTCAACACACAAAAGTAGATTTTATACACATTTTTCTATTAGGTACAGTTTAATAAATAGAAGCGAAATTCGAGGGGTTGCCAGCACCGTCAAAAATTTTTTCGAGCAAGAATGTTTTGCCACAATACTCCATGTGGCACAGGAAAAAGGCACAAATTTTATCAGCAAAAGCTGCGATGTGCGAGCGCCACGTCTGGGACACTTGGCATGGAATGACCCTTAAATATAAGAGCTACAGAAAGATCACGAAGGTCCTGATACTGTAGGAAGGCATTTGACACACGACGTACGTTTTAGCACTATGCTAATGCTAAAACGTACGTCGTGTGTCAAGTACCTTATATATATAAGGTATGATATATATAAATATATATATTTAGCGGTGGTATGGAGAGTTCTGTACAGAACTGAAATACAGAAACACCGTCCAGAAATACAGCGAGACACACTACTGTCAGAATGAGTGAGATATGAAAAGCAATAGTTTCGCTAACATCGTTCATTACTGTCAAATGCGGCAATATAGACCTGGCATAAACATTAGCATAGCCACCAGTCAGTTTTTATGAATAGGAATCAATGGCCAGCCATCAAGCACTTCTTTGCGACATCCATTACATATTTTATGTGGCATACAGCGCAAAACATGCAACATGTGTAGTTCTCATGTAGTACAGGATTCTCATGTAGTCATCTGAGATACAGGACCCCAATAGGTGACACAGCTTGCGTGCATGAGCTTGGCAGTGTCGTGTTCCCAGACCATGTCAGGGTCAGGTGGCATACTGGCGAAAAGGACAGCAGGTTGCACTGATTCGAGACCACTCACGGCCAGACCTTAAGCGTGGCTATTCCGAATTCTTGGACACGTCTTGACTACCTCGAGACACGAAGTTTCCAAGGAGGCTTCCTGGTCAAATGCAGCTGTAGAGCTTCAATGTGCAGTCTTGAAACAACCTGAAATAGTCAAGTGCACAAAAATAAACACATGATGACAGACAGATCGATCACCTTTTAATCTGACAAGGGCAGCGCTCACGCACCAGATTCCATGAAGTGTCATGGCAATGAACAAAACCAGGGATACTCATTAACTTTGCTGTACTTTGAGGGTCTGTTACTCCCATAGCTAGCTGCAACTGTTTCCACTGCATGACCTCCGTACAATTAGAAGGATGTTTTTTTAGAGAACGCATATTTCTTATCAAAATTGTATAATAGTCATGCTCAAGATGTTTTCGCGCACACACTCTATGTCAAGAAGGAAATAGTTTGCTGCAACTAAAATGGCAATGAAGAGATTAATTAACAAAAACTCATTAATTAACTTTTAATTCCTGACCTGGAGGTAGTTGTTTATATTAGAAAGTTGTATCGCGTGCCAATTTATGGCATACACACTTTTTTTAATCGCGAAAGTTACACGTAATTCGTGATATTCATCCTTGAATTTCAAGGACGAAATCGAAACTGATAGTGCCCGATGTGCAGGAAACGTCGCTTCTCTGTTACGTAAGCTCGGAGCTACACGTGAAAAGAAGGTGATGATAGTTTAATGAAGGTGGGCCGAAGCAGAATGTGATCAGGAAAATCTGCAAGCATTCAGAAATACACAAGTAAACAGCTTATTATTTGGGTGCGATGTGTGGTACTTATCTGTAAACATAGAAAGAAAAGGTTGATATTACTGCCGTTTCGGATGCGCGCATCTCGAAAGAAACAAATGAGCACCAAACGCCACATGCAAAGGTAAGGCGATCCGCTGACGCAAGTTAGATGACTTGCCAGTTTTCACGAAAAGGTACGACCACGACGCGCCTTCATTCAAATTTCGTCACTCCCTTGTCGCGGGCAGCTCCGGTCTGACGTAACAGAAAAACCGCGTTTTCTGTGTGCCGGACACGATCAGTTTTGATTTAGCCCTTAAAATTTCACAATAAATATCTCGAGTTACGTAAAACTTTCATGATTTCTGAAAAATGGGTATACCATAAAGCGGCACGCACTACAAATTTCTAATATAAACAACTGCCCTCAAGTCAATAAATAAAAATTAGTTAACGGGTTTTTGTTAATTAGTCCCGTCAACGCATTTTTTGTTGCGGCAGAATATTTCCGCCTCGAACTAGAGTACTACTGGAGCGTGACTGTCATAGAGTTTTTTTATAAAAGATATGTACTGTCTGAAAAAAAATCACCCTGTATAGCATGGCAGCAGTATTTTAATAATAATAATAATTGTTGGGGTTTGACGTCCCAAAACCACGATAAGGTTATGAGAGACACCGTAGTGGAGGGCTTCGGAAGTTTCGACCACCTGGAGTTCTTTAACGTGCACCTAAATCTAAGCACACGGGTCTAAACCATTTTCGCCTCCATCGAAAATGCGGCCGCGGCGGCCAGGATTCGATCCCGCAACCTGCGGGTCAGCAGTAGAGCACCATAACCACTAGACTAACAGTATTTTAACGAAGACCTGTAGGTCGCGGGATCGAGTCCCGGCCTCGGCGGCTGCATTTTCGTTGGAGGCGAAAATGTTTGAGGCCCGTGTACTTAGATTTAGCTGCACGTTAAAGAACCCCAGGTAGTCGAAATTTCCAGAGCCCTCTACTACGGCGTCTCTCAATCATATCGTGGTTTTGGGATGTTAAACGCCAAATGTTATTATTAGTTTAACGAAGAAAACGGCAAAATGTGTATACAGCTACACGAAATATGGCGAATGTACGACAAGACTAGGCTTGCCTTCACTGCCTTCTTTCTGTCGCATCATTGTGAGCGTGCCCTTCTAGTGCCTGGCTTCAGAACAGCTGCACGAAGGTGCAGCTGTTCTAAAGGCCTAATGTGCCATTTTTTCTTCAGATCTATATCAACAGGCAAAGGTCTCGTTTTTCCGTTTGTCTGGAAGGACAACCCACCAGCCAGCGTTGACCAGTATAGAGGGTTGGGAGCAAACTCGGGCAAACTGTGCAGCACAAACATCACCTCAAACCTCAAACAATCGAGGTGATGAGAAGCGGTCAAACAAAAAGGAACAGTGCTGAAATGACTTATATACATATTAAAAACAACAGCTGATTATGGCACGAAATTGGGACAATTAAGGTGCATTGTAAAAGAATGTCAAATGAGGTACCCTGCTGTAAAAAGTGCTAAATATTCATTGCAGAGTATGGCGAATAGAATTCAAATAGGATACAGCGAGTGTTTCGAGGTATAATGACGAAGCAATAATTGCTAGAGATTTATGAGCGAAAAGCACAATGCAATTAAGCGGTGCTACATAGTGGGAGATCACGGATTAATTTGAACTACCTGGAGTTCTTCAACGTGCACAAATCAGAGGGCATGGGAGTTTCTGTATCTCGCCCCCTTCTAAATGCAGCTGCCGGGGTCAGGAATAGAACCCGCGTCCTTGGGCTTCGCAGCGTAACGCTTCCAAGTCCATTTTAAAGGATTTTTGTCCACTGCCCACAACATCACTGTAGACTGTATCTTTGTGTTGAAAATAATAACGAACTGAACCACAGCTGGTATAACAAAGGCATCCAATATCCACGAAACACAGCGTTTGAGCAGTATGTTTACTGCCATTATTACTAGCCGGTGTTGTGTTTACTATTAGGTACTAGCACCACACCACATTAGACAAAGCAAGTATCACAGGAAGATGAGGTTATGCTCGTATGCAGTTTGTGGACAAAAAAAAAAAAACTACAACTTTGAAGTGAACTCACATTTACCTTTGTTGCATGATAATTTTTAGCATCATAAGATCAAGTCACCACTGTTTCAATTAAATGAAACCGTGCTACAAAAGCTATTGCATCAAAGTTTTATAGCAGTTACGCACGCACGCACGCACGGACGCGCGCGCACGCACGCGCACACACCCACACACACACAAACAAACAAACAAGCAAACACGGCGAGAAGTTCGAATATGCAGCGAATAAATACGTATTAAACGTGTTTCAACGTCTGGGTAGCAAAGGAAAGAAACACTAAATTTTAGAGTTTCACGAGCCAAAATCATGATCTGGATATCAGGCATGTTCGGGCCGGGTGCATTAGATTGATTTTGATCAGCTGATCTTACTTACCCTTCAAATATATATCGGTGCAACGTTGCTCTACGTGTCACCACACTCGACTTGCAACCGAGATTTCAACTCGCAATTTCATGTTTTTCTGGCATGTATGGAATAAGGAAACACGATATTGGCGCGCACCACTCCGTTTTACCCGCTACTGGATAGTCCAGTGCGGTTTTCGTCGTTGCCAAGCCATTGAAACACGATAGCAAAATCCGTGCAACTGGAACATCAGAAAGACAAGTGGCAAAGCTACGTGTGAAGCGAATAAAAGAGTTGTAGGCAGAAGCCGGCAGAACTCACCTGAAATCTATAACGACCGTAGGAGCGTCGTCCACAGGCTTCGTCTGTCGGTGCCACTGGGATCCGTCATGCGCTGCCATCTTGCTCAGGCAAGTTCACGACGAAACGAAGCTTACTGCAGGGACTTCTCCGTCCGGAGGCTGCTTTTCCCAAACACTGAGTGACACTGCTTCAGCCAGTCACGGCAAGCGTGAGCCGACGACACGATACTACGCCACGAATGCATAGCACGGAAGGAAAGTCACGCAAAACGATCAGCCAGACACGGCAAGAGCGAGCCGACGATACGATACTACGCCACGAATGCATAGCACGAAGAAAGTCACGCAAAACAATCACTTGCAATCACGCCTGACGACACAGATTATTCTGGCGGACTAAAGAACGACCACAACGAGACGGATCACGAACAATGCCGTCTAACGACGCCAAAATGGCTGTCTCGTATTGATGGCTTCGGCTTTGGATTAAAGTAGGCTCCACGAACGCCTACGTCGTTTCGGTTTTGTTTTGGTGCTATAGAACACACATCCATGCATAGTTAAAGCTCTATTGAATAATATCAGGGTGGAGGAGGCGAAGCGTGCCCTGTGTGTGTCCGTAAGGGCTGTACGGTGGGAGGGGGCGCAGGTGAACGTGCATCCCCTGCTCTAGGGGCTAGGGAGAGTGCGGTGAGGCCGTGTGTGCGTGCCTAGCTGTGCTCAACGTTTGCTGAGCGATTTGGTGGCCCGCGCGGATTATCGTGAAGAGATTGTTTAGCTGTGGCGGGCAGAAATGATGACCACGCGAGCTATAATTCTGGTAGTATTGTCGCTCTTTAGGAGACGCGGTAAAGCGTCGCCTTGATAACCGGTCTGCGCGGTTATCATGCCAGCTTTGCGGCACATGTTTTTACGGCCGTCGAGTTAGATGTGTTCCCGATCGCCAGTGCGTTCAACACCATGCAAGTCCATTTCACTAATAAATGTATGTTTTCTGCCATACATGCTGTCGTAGGAATCTACAAACCTCGCTTGCAAACGTGCGAAGATTCGCAAATTTGTCAGCGCTGCCATTGTTAAACGTTGTCATAACTCTGAATGTTTCGCTTGGGGGCAAGATTTTTTAAGAACCCTGTTTACTTGTAGACGTTTTCGAAGCGCCGTTTCAGCAATATCGTAACTGAAGCCATAACACAATACGTGCGTAATTCCACATTTTACGAATCCATGTTATATATTCTCAACCAAAATTTTTCGGTATACCACAAGCCAAAGCAGCGAACTGTATCTTGGTCGCAGCCAGTGAAGCTTTCTTTTAAAAAAAAAAACCCACCCTGTATATGCAGAACCATCACTGACTCCCTTGGAGCAAGGGAGTCATCTATTTCATTCAGGAGCGTCGACCAGAGCATTGTGACTCCCCTTAGAAAAAAAGGTGGTCATCGGCTGCCACAAAGAGAGTCAAGCAGACGTGACTCCCTTTTGACACTCTTTTTTTTAAGAGTGCAGAGTATCTAAGGTAGTATCTAAGATACATGTATCTTCGATACTGCCCAGCACTGCTTTAATGGGGTCATGAACCACTTTTCCAGGTAATGATCTAATGACCTCAGTATCCGAGTTTACTGTCTCCCGAATTGATTGCCGCAAAAATTTCTCGAATACGTCAAGAATGAGCGGAGTTACGGGGGTCTGGCGCACGCTCTCAGCGCTTTCTCTCTTTTCTCGTGCCGACGAGCGCACTGGAAGCTACACAAGGAGGGATGGCACAGGGAAAAGAGGCTACGTCAGCGCGCATCATGAAACGCGATCGCTCTTCCGCTGTGATTCGCGGGCGCTAGTGCGGCTACCGTGTACTGAGTAGTGCGGCGCCGGCAAGTGGCGGCACCCCGTGGCAAGAAGCGCACGCCGCTCTCGATTTATGTCGGCTATCGGCCAATGAGGATGCTATGTCTTTTGCGACGTGGAGATGCAGATGGCGACGTCAACGGGTACACGCCCCGCCCATCGACGAGAGTGAGAACCGGCCTCTGTTTGAAAAGAGGGCGCCTGAGAAAACAGCAACTTCGCGTTCCGCTTGTAGCCTTTACGTGGAGCGCACGACTGCAATATTTTGGGGGGGGGGGGGGCTTAGCAGTTTATAGCCGTGTCAGCTTTCTGCAGGATGTGTTTTTTCAACTAGCCCAAGGGGTGCTTCATGACCCCTTTAAGCGGACATACTCCACAACACCGATTTCACATATGGGGCATGTTCACTTGCGTCTAACAAATGTCGCGCCTGAAAAGGTTTTGAACCGTATATTGTGCGCGAATTGGCACCAATTCTTTTATGAGAATATCTTTTATGAGAAACCTTGTGTTTTGAATTGGCACATTTTCAGATAGCACAAAAATAACTTGGGCCATCATCCTGCATAACGCGTGCCACTGATTGCATTGCTAATTATATGCCAATATCTATACTTCCGGTATGCTCCATAATTATTTTAAAGACCTTAAATTGCAAAATGTCTGGCCACTTCAGAAGCGTAACCTCCTCACAGGATGAGTTTTTAGGGCAGTTACTACATTGAATTCGCGTTACTCAAAATAGGTGATGAAATTATTGCAAATATAGAAAATCAACATTATGCGACAGTTATTTTTTTAGATTTTATAAATGATTTTATTCAGTGGAGCACGAGATATATTTCTATATTTTGCCTTTTTTGTGGGATCAGAGGTATTGGACACGGATTATTGCGTAACCATCGATCTCACAGCACCCAGTTTGTGGAAATGAACAATGTTAAATCAGATCTTGCAGATATCGGTTATGGCGTCCTACAAGCTTCTATTTTAGGTCCCACCCTTTTTATTCGTTACAAAGATGATATCGTGACAATGCCAGAAAAGTCAAATATCGTATTAAATGCCTGCGACACGAATGTATTTTCTCATCTGACATCTCTATTGTTATTTCTATTTTTATTAACTGGCTCGAATCTCTTTCCTATGGTTATTGGCTAATCAGTTAAGCCTAAATGAAGACAATGTTTACTATTTCTTGTTTCAATTAAAAATCCAGTTGAGTTTGCATGCCCAGTCTTATTTCAATTGCAAACATTCTAAAAAATCCGAGTACAGCTTCTTGGGAGTGCATTTTCATTGGAGTTCTCGGTGGATGTATTATGCTAATTATATTAAACGTAATATCGCAAAAAAAATAACCAGCATGTTGAATAATTATTGCGCATTGTTGCCTTTAAAACTTCAGCGTCAGCTGTTCTTTCCTACTGTGCAATCGAGACTCCAATACTGTCTACTTGCTTGGGGCGTAACTTGGAATACTAAAATCAAAACTCAATAAAAAAATTCGGCAGATCCCACGTACCGTGGGAATCGATGTTATGCGAAACATGCGCGGGATGGTGACTGTGGCATAATTTTCCCCATTGAGCGAAACGTTACGGAATCACGCTACAGAATTGTGAAGGTGGTATGCGCACACTTATATTGAAGAGTCGCATACGTATTATATAGCCAGTTTACAGTTGCGTAACAGTGCCAACAGCAACACGGGTGTTAACAACACCAGACACGGTAAGCTGAACTGTAGGGCTTATATTCTTCAACACTGAATACCGCGAATCCGAACAAGACAAGGAAGGAACACAGATGCACAGGACAGGCGTTACTCGAAACTAAGCTTCATTCAGGAAAGTTACAATAGATGTATACGCAGCCGAGTGGCACGCGCAGGCGCACTGCATGTACGTTACAGCAGCGCCTCCTCTATTTTTCTGTGCCTGGGCGAAGGAGCGGACAGCAATGGGAACCGACCGTCGGTGTTAGTGCGGCTTTTAGCCGTCGGGCGCCGCCACCGTAGTAGACAAGCCGTCGCGCTGTCGCTCGCGGAAAAAAATGCCGTGGCTGCAATCGAAGCTGCTGTATGGTTCAGTTTTCGGCTGTATTAGCGTTGTTTAAAGTATAATGAAAACTTGTAAACTGGAATCATGAAGCCGTTGTCGTTCTGGGCAGCCAGCCAATTTCGAAGGCATGTGCCTTTCGCGGCTATCTGATCGAGACGCTCGCGCGTCGTCTGCTAGCCCGATACCAGAGAGCGCATGCCAGTGATGCGCGGAAAATTGTTTTGTCACCGTTACGTTCGCTTGCCTGAGAATCGGCTTTTGACTGTCTGAAAGTCGGTTTTCGAAAACCGCATTTGCCAAGAGCTAATACTGAAAGCTTGGGAGCTTAAAGTTTCCCGATGCGTGCTACCGTCTACTGGTGTAGCATACTACACGCAAGCCTGGAGTTCATGCGCTAAATAGCATGAAATGTCACTAGACTGCTTCCAGGGATATAGGTGATTGCCCGTTCCCTTCGTAAAGCTTTTGAGAATTACGTTTGTTGCCACCGGGAGAAAGCAACTGCTGGTGCCAGAGAAAGAACTATGCCAAGCGATTCCACCATTTTAGAGCTTAAACCAGTTAAATCGTGGTGGTACGAAAAACAAACACAAACAGCTACATATTCCGCGCGCTTCCTGCAACACTGACCGATGTGTGTGAACAGACGCTGTCGTTCAAGTATAAAGTCGTAGTGCCGACTCTCAACTTGAGCCAATGTGAAAGGCGTGAAAAATGGTGCGGCCTGTTGTCAGTTGCTTGAGCTCGTCTTTGTATTTGTCGACGGATTGTTGTAGCCTAATTATCTGGCTCCTCAGCTCTCTTTCTTTTCTCTTCCATTTGGCCCTTTCGGTAGTGAGCAAAAAAGTAGAGGCCGAGTGGCTGTCGACCTGGACGCTTTTGTCGCATGGAGCAGCCTGCTCAACCTCGTGCACTCATTCATTGTGACACTGTACATAATGATTGTCAGTTGTTTCGCCGGTAGCGCATGTGGTGTCCATGGGCTCCAATTAATCAGCTTCGGGACCTAATGTTAGGGCTGCATGCGCATGGCGGCGATCGCGCAGCGTTGCTACTGATACTACATGCATTCGTTGACTGTTCGGACGCAACACGGTCACGTTTAGGGATACTTGCCATGCTTGGTTCAGCTGTTACCTTGGGCTGCAAACGTGAAGGGTAGTCTGCAAAGAATGACGCTACTGCGTCCTTCTCAAGCCGCCGCTTCTTATATTCTATGAAATCTTCGGGTCGTAAACGACGGCTGCATATTCTAGTGCAGTTTGAAGGTGCATTAGGAAACCAATTATCCCACCTAATTACTTCAAGCCACCTCTCCTGAACACCAGCGACAGCTGGAATTTAATGGAACGACAGCCGCATAGTGTATTAAGGCAAAAGCCTTATAGATGCCTCATCAAACGTGAAAATTCACCGTTGGCGGCGTCAACGCGAGTGATGCAAAAAATAATTACGTGATGACATCATATGGCGTCACAGATCATACAATTTTGTGCCTCCGATCCTTGAGGCTGTAAGAAAACCACGTTAGGCACGGAAATATCTCGGAGGGAGGCCGGGAATGTTAAATACATTGACTGGAAGAAAAAGAAGATGGCTTTCGCCTTTCAGTCGTCTTAGATGAATGCATAAGGGACCGTGTGAGATTTTTTCTTTATCAATAAAGGGAAACAAAAAAAGACAATCGCGATTTCTTTCAGTTCCATTTGCAGAGTGGAACAAAACAGTATGACATACTAAGACATTGGCGTGGTTGCAATAGCCTGAAATAGAAAATAAAACGCGAATACTATCAAAGTCGAGTGCAAGTGTTGAACCGGCAGCACGGCCTGACAGACTGCCTGCGGAATACGTACAGCGGGGATGGAAAGACACGCAAACATGCCGCATCTGTATTCTTTGCTGTTTCACATCTATTTTCAAGTGGTTATAGCCTGGATGGATGGATGGAAAGTCCTTTATTGAAAAAGAGGGAGGCGCATGGCCTCTGTGGGGATAAGCGGGACTTTCAGACTATACTAATATTTCACAGTTTCATAGGGTTTGCACTTATTCAAGTCACAATCACATGTACTGAGGCGGTGTGTGGTCAGTACTGTGGTCTGTCGGACCCCCTAAACCACTCTGATCAGGCCGCTCTGACTTCCATATTGCGCGAATACTAACTGCGTGTCCGGGTCCGTAAGCAGCGCTTCCCGATAATCTGTGTACTGCAAAGCCTGTATGGCCATTCGCCCTTTTTCAAATGCGGAACATTGCCACAGTAAGTGGTGAAGGTCTGCGCGGCAGCGCAGCCCGCAGTGATTGCACGTCACTGTCGCAATGTCCGGTTGTCGCCATTTAGCTAAGGAATACGGCGTGTATGCGGAATTTGCGTAGATCTTATTGATGAATACTTCTTGAGAGCGCGAAAGTGGACACTTGCTGGAAAAGAGGACTGGTGGGGTAACCTGCGTAATGCGTTTTTTACTAGCATGGCGCAGGGACGTACGGACGTAGTGCATTGTGGCTACCGAGGGAGCCATTTGACTTAAGAGCTCATACGGGTTTACCCTGAGGGGTGGGGGCAGAGAAAGATTGGTCAACCCACCTGCGGAAGCAGCAGCGGCGTGTGCCGCCGTATTGCCCCCGGGCACACCCGTATGCCCCGGCGTCCAAATAATTTCTATCGGCCTGTCGGCTTTTTCGTGCCTACGAAGGATGCTTTGAATAGCGGCAGCTGTAGCATCCTCCGAGGCTGGGCGAAATATTTCCGAGTAAGCAGAGTACGAGTCGGTAAAGACACGAAGGGGTTTCTGTATGGTGTATGGGAGGCTTGCAGTCGCTCCCCATATGGCAAGAAGTTCGGCATGCAGAGGGGTACCGTTCGGGAGATGGCACCTGTAGGCCCCAGTGTACTCGGTGGTTTGCGCGCAAATCCATGCTATGCAAGCTTGGCCATCGGAGAGAGCAGCGTCCGTGTAGATGTCGACTGTATCTAAGGTCGCTTCCCTGAGTTGTCGCGTGGCAAGAACCTGGCGGGTGTATCATTGTGACGAGATATGGGACGACGGAACCGTCGAGAGGCTATCGGAGTTTCCCATGGGGGTAAGGACTGATTAAGAAGGGGTGCATCATCATGTCGCTGACAATCCCAAGCCAGAAGGCGACGACCTTGCGGCGTGTTTTCCATGCGGATGTGGTGTCGAGTGTGGGCTTCACGGATGACGTCCTGCAGAGGAGGCAAGCCCCCTGCGGTTTCAAGTGCGGATATCTTAGTGTGTTTAGGGAGCCCCGTGATGGTACGGAGAGTAGCCCGATGAAGGCGTTCCAAATTTCGGATGTCCGTTGGAGAGAACGTGTATATGGGTGCACCGTACAAAATCTTTCCAACGGCCACAGCTCTTGCGAGAGTACGACAGGCTTGCTGTCGTGCTCCTCCGTATCTGCTGGACAGACGACGTATCATATGTAACGTGGCTGGCCATGCCTGCCGCAGCCCACGTACCCACTTCTGTGGGCTGTTGCAACTGGCTATTGGTAAACCTAAAACTTTGATTTGTCCGTTTTTTGATTGTATAGTGTGCGATCCAATATGGAGCGAGATGCACATTTTCTGGTTGGTGTGATGCTTGCCGTCTATGCTTATAAGGTCTGTCTTATGTGGAGCTAGCTGCAGACCTACCTCCTTAAGAGTGGACTCTAAGCTAAGGATGGCTGCCTGCAGCTCGGTCTGCATTGATTCTTTGTCAGTATAATCCGCTGCTTCTGTCCATATAGTAATATCATCAGCGTAGATGGCGAATCGAGCCGTTGTGTCCCGCTCAAGATTTTCTGCTACCCTGGTCATGGCCAGGTTAAACAGCGTTGGTCCTAGAATAGATCCCTGTGGCACACCTCTATCCAAGTAATAAGTCTTCGGGCTCCATCCAGGCGATGCGCTGCATAAGCGAATGGGCCGGGCTGCAAGGAAATTTCTAATCCATACCTGCGCACGATGACCTGGGTAGCGCTTAGCTAGTTCTTCAAGAATGGCGTTATGGTGAACATTATCAAACGCTTTCTGCATGTCGACGGCCAGCAAGTAATCAGGTAGCATCTTTCGTGACGTACGATTAATAACACGCCGTAGCAACCAAAGGCAGTCATGGGTGCCCAGGTTAGGGCGAAAACCCGCCTGGGCTGGATGGTATCCCGGCCGAGTTATCTCGAGGTAATGGGACATGCGTGTGTGAATCATGCGTTCAATGAGCTTACAGAGAGTCGACGTGAGAGATATTGGCCGGAGGTTCTTGTAGAGGTTCTTGTCTTTTCCGTGTTTCGGAATGGGATAAATGAGCGGCAGCTTAAGGTTCTCCGGTACATTTCCTGAGGCACAGAGGTCATTGATTACCGCCAGGAGTGCGTCTTGGGCTTCTTCTCCGAGATTGCGGAGTTCTTGCCATGTGATTTGGTCGTGGCCAGGCGCCGATCGAGTACGGCCGTGTTTGATAGCTGCTAGCATTTCTCCCATGCTAAATGGACGATCAAGATCTGGATCAGGTTGCGGTACGGTGCAGGCGTTCGGAGGCGTAGGTGGAGTGAGTGAAGTGTGAGGAAAGAAAGCGGTAATAATTTCGTCTTCTACTATTGAGGGATCTGCTTTGAAAAACAGCTCGGCCAAAGGAGGGTTACCCTTTCCTTTCCCGCTGAGGCTGCGAAAAATGCGCCAGAGACTCTGGAGGCCCGGAACACGGCCAAGGCGCTCGCAGGTGGATTGCCAGGCTTCCCTTTGAAGTTGGAGCTGATATTCATTGATAAGCTTAAATTGGCGCTCGATTTTCATGAGGTCAGAGTGCCGTTTGCCGTGCGAGCGGTATCTTCTCACTAAATAGTCTGCTGTTCTCCATAAATTGCCTAAATGATTATCCATCGGTTGAGTGTGGTCTTCGCATGGCACTGTTTCGCGTGCCAGCGAACGGGCCTGTTGAACTATGTCCAGAAGACCCTCAACTGTCGAAAAGGATCCAGTAACATGACTCCGAAAGGTATTCCAGTTAGTCATTGTTGTTGTTGTTGTTGTTTTGACCCGGAGGCATTTTCGATGAAGTGCCACGAATATCGGGAGATGATCGCTGCCCCATGACTGGCTGGAGACTGTCCAGTGCCGCACAAATTGAGGGCTGGCGAGGGTAAGATCTGGGGTCGTGTCTCTCTGCGCTTTATGCAATCCTATTCTCGTAGGGGTGTCGGGGGTGTTACAAATTTCTACAGAGGAAAGTTCAATAGCGTCGTAAGGATATTTCCCACGTTTATTGGGCTTTGAGGCACTCCAGGCAGGGTGATGAGCATTAAAATCCCCTCCAATAAGCAGAGGGAGGTTCTGAGATGCTTGCTTAAGCGTTTGCAGCCAGGTGTATGGTCCAACTGAGATATTTCCCGGGCGAAAATACGCGGACACGGCCACAAATGGTTTTTGGCCTGGGGGACAAATTTTAACAGCTACTATTTCGCGAGCGTTGGAACTGAGATCAGGAAGGTCCATTTGGGTGGCTGGGCAGTCATTACGGACCAGAAGCGCTGCCTGGCCTTTGGGAAGTTCCCGCTTGTGTTTGATGGTTGGGGTCTGGAAAGCGCGGTAACCAGGAAGCGAGCACGTGCCGCTCGTCTCCTGGAGAAGAAGGAATAAGGGGCGATGCCTTTGAACATAATTGCGGATTGTGGAGCGCGTTTGATGAAAACTACGACAGTTCCACTGCACCCCCTGAGCGAAAGAACTCATGAGGATGGCCCTGATTTGCGGCGCTTATTGTCATCAGCGAGGACATTGCGCTGCAGTTCGTCGAACATGTTTTGAAACCGAGTTTGCATAGCATCAAGAGCTTGTGTTAGAGTGTTAACCATCTCTGACCGAATCGCGTGCTCCAGCTTATTAGATTCTTGAGTCCGTTCCTGTCGGAGGAGCCCAATAATGGGAGAGTAGGCGGAGTCCTTGTCCGTGACTGGTTTAGGACGACGTGTCGGAGAACGGCTCTTTCGTTTATTTCGAGAGCGACTGCGGCTTGGCGTTGGGGACCGATTCCCCTTCTTTTGGTCCAACATGAGATCGCGAAGTCTCTGATTTTCTTGCCTTAATTCCTGTATTTCTTGGCGAAGGCTGTTGATAAGCTGAGTAAGATCGGAAGAAGCGGTTTTTTGAGCCCAGGTTACTTTCCGAGGCGTCGGAGGTGTAGGCTGTGTGGAAGATGTCGTAAGTGATGAATCATTAGTGTTGCGGATAGGGGCTGATTCAGATATATCTCGTTCAGGACAATGAGGACTGAGTGAAATGTGTGTGGACGCTCCACAAGCCACGCAATGAGGAAACTGCTTGCAGTTTGGGTCGATCTCATGCGGAGCTTTGCCGCAGTCGCGGCATACCGGAGGGAAGGAGCAGTATTTGGCAACATGGCCCAAACGATGACAGTTGTAGCATGCCACCGGGCGAGGCCGATACTCATGAACACGGATGACTTCGTATTCAAACACCAAGCGTTTCGGTATGGAGTCCGTATCAAATGTCAAAAGCAGTAGCTGTGTTTTACCGAGCATGCGCACATCGGTGATTGTCGCCTGTTCACAGCGCAGATGCGCTTTGATGTAGTCAGTTGTTAGGCCGGGTCTTATCTTTATTACCCCACGAGAGCTGCCGACTGCGTGTGGCTGAAGAGGCGATGTGTCTACATCAATTACTCGCACATTACCGTTGACCGTTGCGACTAAGCGCGATAGTGTGCAGAGTTTACGAAAATGACCTTCGTCACAAAGTGTGATCCGTAGGCAGTTACTGGTTATGTCAAAGCGGAGGATGGCCATTTCCGCAATAAAAGCTGACGGAGCGCTTTGCTCTATGGCGTCTGTGAGCGCTTGTTTCGGAATGTCTGTCACGTGCACATTGTTTAGCGGCCTGATCAAAACGGTATAGCGGGGCCGACTCACCCGTTCGGCGTGCAGTCTATTCGGTGACACTTGGCGTCGGTAGTAGACGGCGTTCCTCTGTCGTACCCCGTCGTCACGAGGTTCGGTGGTGCCGGTAGAAGAGCCCGCTGCCATGTCAGGAGCAGGAGTTCCGGTAGACGATTCGGATGACAGCGTAGACTGCGTTGAATCCATGGTCTCGTTTCCGTCAGATAACGTTGAAAAGTCAGCGGAGTTCACAGGAACGCTCGTGCATTCCGTGGTCGTTGTCATAGTAGGCGTCTTGAGATCCGGAATGAAACGCGCCGGGCGTAGCAGGTTCGCCAGGCACGGCACGGCCGCGCGGACGCGATGCAGACGCGGCCGCCGGCAGCTGTGCCCTTTAGGCCAGTCTGAAGCGTCTCACTAGGCTTAGGGCGGTCAGTTCACAAAACGGAAAGAAAAAGGGGAAAGGGTTCTCCAAAAACGCCGGCTGTGCGACACAGGCTCACCGTGTAGCTGAGATTCACGTCCGAAGCAACAAACCGTAGTAGACAAGCGGAAAAAACTAGTCAAACTGACCAAAAAAGAAGGAGCCGAGGTGAGGCACGTCTGCCATCGCCGGCCACTCTAGCCCCCCCCCCCCCCCCCCGGCCACTCTAGCGCCCCCCATAGCCTAGATTATTGATGAAAAGACGACGTCATCCATGACACAAATGCATCTAGCATCTCTTTATTGCCACCACGGTTAGAGCGTGATGAAAACAGCGCGCCGCTATGTTCGCGTTTCTTTCCATCCCCCTGTACCTGTGAAAGCCTGCAAAAAGCACCAATGGAATTAAACTCGGATGCAAACACGAATTCGTGAGCTTCGTGATACGCGCGACCATTGAGCGCCAGCTTCCCGTAGTCTACTTGCACAGCGCCACCACGCGGCAGCGGCGAGCGGACGCGGAGCGCGCGCGCGACGGCCCGAGGAGAGCGTTCGCCCACGCACTAACAACGGCAACGCAACTGTAACAACTGCAACTGTCACTGTGTTACAGTCACAGTTGCAGTTGTTATATTTGCGTTGCCGTTGTTACGCTTATACTTGTCCGTTATGACGGAGAACGCACGTGCGTTTCATAAACCCATGTGTATGTGTAGAAGGGGTTCTTGACAGTTCTTGAAGAAGATACTCATCCCCGTGATCAGCGAACACCAGCAGCTGGACCGGACTTGTTACTCCGATCCGTTCGTGATCGCGGCTACGAGGGGTCTAAGTATAGCAAAGTGCGTGGTGTAGTACAGCTGGTGGAAATCATGGATGCCTCTTACGATGAAATGATCTATGATGCCTCCTGTCCTGGACGTGGCAGCGAGGTCTTGTGATGCCCTGTCAGCATCCAAGCCGTATTTCACACAGTATAAGGACTGGGCGTTGTTGGGTCTTGACAAATCAATGTTGAAGTCACCGGTTATGATGAGAGGCCTGGTTCTCTCGGCAGATTTATTGTAGGAAGTATTGACCCCGGTTTTTGCGTAATACGTGGTCCAAAATGTGGACCACGCGGACGTGTGGATGGTAGTTGAGCGTCTTCCAAGGGTGCGTCAGCCGCGGTGGTGTAGTGGTTACGGTGCTCGGCTGCTGACCCGAAGGTCGCGGGTTCGATCCCGGCCGCGGCGGTCCAAATTTCGATGAAGGCATAATGCTAGCTGCCCGTGTACTGTGCGATCTAGCACAGTACAAGGGCTTCAAGAATACCAGATGGTCAAAGTCTCCTGAGCCCTTCGTTACGGCGTCTCTGATAATGATATCGTGGTTTTGGGACATAAGACGCTAACTATTATTATTTTCACTTTTCTTGCGTGTCAGTGTGTGTGTTCGCGGTTACTGTGTTTGTTGAAACTCTGTAGCACCTGTGGCTCATACCCGCATAACATGAACTCTGGTACGCGGGTATGTGCCACACGTGACTGAGAGAAAGGGTTTCATGACGTACGCGACTGGTATTTGCGTTATTCATGTCATGGTCAGTGAATTGTATTTGTCGTACACTGATCCCCTGCAATGCCAATTTTGGTATATTACAAGTTATGGAGACGACCAGGAGAGCGCCCAGAGGTAGGCGGCTAGATACGTAGATAGAAACGGCCAAAGTGCCTGAGGTTCGCTAAGAAATGCTTCGCATTTATTACCGATAAAGATTATCGCAATGTCCATAATTTTACAATGTGTGAACACACATCTCAGTACTTTAAGCTGAAACGGGTTTCGATAATCATGAATCTTAATAAACAAAAATTACCTGAAAAATAGATTTTCGAAATCAATAGTAACCACGAGAACTTTTTTTCGATGTCCATCAGTGTCACAAGCAATTACACGTTAAGATCTAGGAGATTTTTCAGGGTGAATGCACGAACAAACAAGGAAACTAAGTTACTGCATTGATAAATTCTTAATTGTAATGGTCAACATAAATTTTTCAATATTACGGAAGATTTGCTAACGCTTTGAACGTTCAGGGAAAAAATGGCAACAGTACTTTCTCCGAAAGTAAATTGTTTTGGCCGAGTGCTACGCGATTTTAAGCATTGTGCGACGTTCGTTTGTTGGCTGATCTTTTATTTACTGCCGACAATATGCGGCTCAAGTTATTCCAAAACCGAGTTCAAATTTCAATTATTTATCTTGCACTTATCTCAATTACTGGTTCGTTTTATTCTGTATTGGGTTAGGCGACGTGTAGTTGTGCCACTTCTGTGTACGTACATATATGCATATATCCCTTCTTTTTTCTGCAGTTGTCTGCTGTTCTCTGCTATACACCAGAGCACGCCTGTCTCGCACCCAGGCTGCTGGCGAGCCGAGCGGATACTCTCGCACCCAGACGCCGGGCTGACCGGGGCTGCCAAGGCGCGCGCGGGTTGCACCAAGCAAACAGGGCAAGCTGCAGTTCTCAGGCTTTAAAGTGCGAAAAAGTACGAGTTCACGCCGCTTCAGCGTATAAGAGCTCGTGTGGGCACTACTGCATCGTCTTTGGATGCAAAAACAAGCAGCGCAACAGGAGGATATTACTTAACGTTGTCTGCGGCGATCACGACGCGCCACGGGAATAGCGCCGGCGCGGTGTTTTGAGCTTCGCCGCGAATAGATAACTGTGATTCAAGCAGAAAAACTAGGAGCCGAGTGAAAATGAGCGAGTAAGTACACTAACTGCGTCTATTCTGCAGTGTGATGCCCACCTATTTCATTTTACGAACCTAATTTGCGTGACACGCAGCTGGGCTGAAGACAGGCGCGAGCTTTATGTGGGGATGCACTTCATACCCTTAAGCGCTTCCATTGACGAAAATGTAGTGCAAGGTAGTGCTTTGAAGCACAAGCAATCAGCATGCTTTGCCACTTTCAACGTAGTATCAAGCTTTAGTGCTTTTGATGGCATTCACGCCTTCAAGGTTACAGGCTTTCGCCTTTAAAAGGTAGTAAATGGTACAGTATTGCTCAACAGCTGGCCAGAATTTCGTGCTTTCATTTCAGTGTTTGATGTTCCGAAATTTATTTGGATACGGGGCATTCAGCTGCACATAATACATATATTGGCACGTAAGTAAGCATTACTCGCGCCATTGTCCTTTACGTCGCAGGCGTAGCGCTAGTTCAAGCAGCTAAATTTTTAGCATATTCACACAGCACACATTTAATAACAGACAGCTGGATTCCGCCCATTCAAATATCGGCTTAACTAAGAGTAGCATAGTTTCGCGTGTAAATCATCATCGTTACAGGATTAAAATAGCGCAGATAGCTTCCAAAAGGGATCGATGAACGTCACTGCAGGTGATACTCTCTGATAGCACGCTTTTGTGAGCAAGACACATTATTGCAAGAGCGCTCGTGGAACAAAAATTACATTCTGCGAAACTACGCGCTAAGCCTACTCTAATTGTTATGCGATGCATGTTAAATTGACGAGTTTTCGCAAAGCTTTGTGCGCACCTTGTAATATGCGGCAACAAAGCATCGTTTCACTCTTTCGCGAGCTGCCCTGCAAGTACGACTCACGCGTACTACAGCGGGGACGTTTTATTTACAAATGTAACAGCGTACGTACCTGACAAGGTTGCTTCCGCAGCCTGCTCAGCACGTATATGTAGCGTTTACATTGTGGACTTTAATGAGCAAGGTGTTCTTCATGTTCTAATAAAAACGGCGAAAATGTCCAGGCTAGAAAAAACGCGAAACACGCGCTCCGTCGGGCTGAGTATCGGGAGTTCCGCGTTTGCTCTGTGTAGCGTCTGCTGGCATAGCAGTCCAGGGACGTTGCTTCGTCGAGTTTGCGATAGATGGCGCGACGCGCGATGCCAATATGGCACTACGCATGGAATTCGCTGTGTTCTGGTCTATACTCGTGGTGTGCTCGCACTTCGAAAAATTTGCGTCCAATTTGCAGCACCTAATTAACGGCGCGACCACTAGGCTTAGTTGGTCACATTTGACACATTAAAATTCGTTAGCAAATATTATAATTTGACGGCAACAAATTATGCAACGTTCTTTTTTTTCACAGAATTGTTGACAGCGTCCTTGCCATCAATCAGAGATATTATAAAATTAAAGATGACCTTTATGAGCAAACTAATTTGAAACAGCGGCGCTTTTTCTAAACTACATACGTTTCAGCACCCTCTTGAGGTATAACGGTGCACACTAATACGACGAAAATTGTTTTACAAGAAAGCTCCAATATCAAAAGCCAATATGTGCCGAGCTTTAGTATCCTCAGTTTAACTCATCTACAGCGATAAATTCCTAAAATCAAGGTGTATTTCCCCACTTGATATGTTCCTTAGTTTATTTCCTCAAAAGTTCTTCTACAGCAAAGGGAAATAAAATATTCCTAAGATTGCACCTCAGTAGTTATTTCATGGAAATTATTATTGTGACCAAAAAGCTCACCGCTTCTTCGCTAGGTGCGCTCAAAATTCAGAATTTGCTAAATAGGCGGCAAAGTGTTTAACAGCGAAGCTCTTAAGGCTAGGCGTAATTTGTGCAGCCTGCAGGTATATGCCGTACTATCATCATAATAAACGCGTATGCGCCATAAAATTTGGGTAAATCCCATTACTCAGCACTGGTCCGCTAAAGAAGAAAAAAACTACCGTCATCAAACGGGTATGCGCGCGTATCACCATCATAAACGGGCTGTGCCACAGGAATTGGCCAAATCCTGCTACTTACCATTGGTCCACGAGAGAGAGAGAGGTTAAGTGAAAGGCAGGGAGGTTAGCCAGAAAAAAAAAGTTATTTGGTTTGCTACCCTGCACTGCGGAAGGGTAATAGGGATAGAAAGGTATGGAAAAAAAAGAGTAAAAATATGGGAAAAAACGCACATACACTTAAACACGGGAGTGGCATAGTCGTTTAGCAAGGTCGATTGAGCGCAGAAACTTCAGCAGCGCCTTCGCCGCTGTCTGGTTGGAAGCTCGAACGTTCCGGCACTCCTAAATTGATTGTTCACAAAGTGGCTGGTCATCGAGGCGTGCTAGCGTTACTGAGAGCTGTTGTCTCTGGGAGCTGTAGTGACGACAATGACACAGGACGTGCGCAGTGGCTTCCTTGCTGCCACACTGAGCACGGGCAGCACTGTCTGCCATTCCGATTCGGTAAACAAAGCTGTTCGCGAAAGACACTCCAAGCCACAGGTGGCACAGGACTGTTGTTTCGTATTGAAATAGTCCGGATGGAATTTGAAGTTGAAGTGACGGATTGTGACGGTGAAGGTGGGTATGCAGAAAACCGGACGTATTGCACTTTGAATGCTTTAGATCACGGGCAAGCGAGCGAATCTTTGATGCTGCACTGGTTCGTGATAATGGAATGGCTTCCTGCACGCCACTTTCATGAGCATTCCTTGCAGAATTATCAGCGTGTTCGTTGACGTCGGTGCCATAGTGGCCTTGAAGCCACTGAAGAGTGATGTCATGCCCTTTGACATTTAATTGCTGATAGATTTTTCTTATTTCTAATACTAGTTGGTCTTGTGCACCACGACGTAAAGCTGATGACAGACATTGCAGGGCTGACTTCGAGTCTGTAAATGTGCCTCATTTTAGTGGTGACTGTAGTTCGGTTCTTCGAGGTGCACTGCGGAGTGCCGCAAGCTCCACAGCAGTCGATGTAATCCTGTGAGACGCTCTAAAATTGCAGATTTTGGCTTTTGCAGGGCAGATAACAGCTCCTGCAGATCCCCTAACAGTTGTAGAGCCATCCGCGTAATGTTTAACGTGGTCTGCGTATTCCTCGTGTAGCATCAGCAGAGATAGCTCCTTGAAGGCTGGCAACGAGAGCTCCGCCTTCTTCTGAACTCCTGGCACTGTCACACAATGTTTAGCTGTTCCAGGCACCAAAGGGGTGCCAGGATTGTTTCAGGAGGTGTGTAGTCTTTTGGAAGGCCACTCGGAAAGCCGAAATCATCTTGCAGAAGGAGGCGCCGGGCTTGTCTTCTGGAAGCGAGGCTAGGTGGTGGGCATGGGCGCGAGCAAGGTGTCTAATCTGTGCCCTAAGCACCCCCAAGGTTCTGTGAATGCTGGCAAGATGATCCTTTGCAATGGAAATGGTCTCCGCTGTTGACGCGCAGCGTGGCAGTCCGAGACAAACTCTGAGTCCCTGCCCCTGACCTTGACATGAACTGGTCCACTAAAGATGAGGAAAACTGTAGTCATCAAACGGGTTAGCGGAAAGAAGCGAAGCCAAAGAGTGAGCTCGACAAGCTGCCGGCCCATTCTGACAACATCGCTACAGCCAAGTTCTGCCTACCTACAACTAGTATAAGCAGCCCGTAGATCTATGAGAGGTTCGAAGGCTGGATTTCAGCGCGAGGCTCGGTCTCTGGAGTTTGGACATCCGTGCCATGTCTGTGACTGTCTATTTTAGCTCGAACCTCTGAGCGCTGAGTATCAACGTAGAACCAACTTAGCATCACCTAGCTAAAGTCTAGCAATGACCTATAAGCAATCTAGAAACAACCTAAATCACCTAGCTGAGGCCTAGAAACAACCCAGAAGCAACCAGATTAGTCTTCAGATTTCATCCTGTTTCGCTGTTTCAAGCTTGCACTAAGCAAGCTTCGCCAACTTTATTTTGGTGGTCTAAATTTGTATTTTTAGGTGAAGAATTTTCTTTTCGCAAGATTAACATTGAAATCACTGTTCTGGGCCTCAACCCGGCGCCTGGAGTAAATTTCATCAAAATTGGCAATGGTGACCTCATGTTCGTTCATATCTGGATGCTCCCTCTAGGGGAATGTCCGCTGGAAAATATGTACACAAGAATAAAATTCAGGTCTCGTAATAGCTGTCCCAGGCAATGAATGTACAGAGTGTCGACAGCTAATGAGAAGTATGAAAAAAAAAGGATCATTAGCCACGCGACACACTGTCTCGACTGAGGAGTAAACGTTTGCAGAAAAGGCCTACATATTGGACAATGTGAACAAAAGAAATGCCAGGCCTGCGCAGAAAGCGCAGCACAGTCACAGCGAAAGCTCGAAGAGCAGCAGTTTTAGAGCCCGTTCTAAACTCTCTTGTGGCTACTAATACAAGTACACTAGCAACGTACCCACTATGCCACAAATCATAATTTTTGTCAAGTTGCATAATTTTTGTCAAGTTGTCAAGTTCGGCATCACCCACCACGAAATTACTCGGCATTCTGCGGAGAAGCGAGGTACCATCTGTAAGAAATTATGTGCAATTTATTGATGCGACGGCTGATGAAGATGAAGAATTATTATTGAGCCTTTTCTACTGGGTTCGAAGCTTTAAAGGACCCACTAGTTACGTAATTCGCATTGCGTGACGGCCGGCCGTTATTTCACTCTCCCACCATGCTTTATAACATATGTTAACATGAGAAAGAGAGAGAGAGGGAATTAACTTTATTGAGACCCTGAGGAAATGAATCATCGGAGCCTTATGGGCTTCCTTGGCAGCCAATAGAAGTGCACTTGCGAGGAACCCACTACACTATAATCATCATAATTTTTGTGAAGTGGGGAAACAGCCAGAGGTAAAACTGTAATGACGCAAAGAAGACGGGGACGAAGCGAAGACACGAACAGACAGACACGGGCGCCAACTTCCAACTGTTTATTATCAGAAACCGCGCAGATTTATATACGCTGCCGAACAAGGTAATCCCATAACAGAAATTGAGACATCGCAGAACTAACAATTCATCATGTGCCATAAATACAGAGACAAGGCATGCGCCGGAACTGCACTAACGCGATCGAACTATGAAAACATGCCAGCACCTGTGAACACGTGCCAACCCTAGTGAGAGGTAAAAAGAATATCGCACATTCTAAACTCTACATGTCTAAATGCTATCTTTCAAAAAGATAGCTTCTTTCTCGCTTAGATCGAGAGATGGGGCACTAACGCACTGGCTACCTGCCTTCTTTATTAGAAACGCTTCAATTGTCTCCCTTTCAGTGCGGCTGTTTGCTCTCCTAAGAAACGTGGTCTGGCTGAAGTGTGGCGCACAACCACAGCGCTTGCAGTGGTCTGCCAAGTGCCCGCCCATGTTGCTGCTAACCGCCAAGCGGTGCTCCCTTGCACGATCGTTGAAACACCGGCCTGTTTGGCCGATGTACACCCTACCGCAGCTTAGGGGGATATTATATACCACATTGCTGACACACTCGGTGTATCGCGTGGCGTGCTTCTTGGAGCAAGCAGCTGGCTGCTTATCCGCCATCAAAGGGCAAATCCTGGCCAGTTTGCATGGAGCGGAAAATACAATGCGCACACTATATCTGGCTGCGATCTTCTTTATATTGTGCGAGAGCCGGTGAACGTAAGGAATTACGTGCGTACTCATTTTTTCTTTTGGCTCCTGCACTTTTCTTCCACGTTTCAACTTCTGCAAGAGGCTTTCGCACACACCCGTGATAACGCACACACCCGTGATAACGGAGGGATCACGGGTGTGGTTACGGCGATAGTGGTTACGATAGTGGTTACGGACACCGGCGGCGTCGGCGGCGGACAACTACGGCGCCAAAAACGGCCCTTGTTGTGATCTCATACCAGCTTTCGGTGTAAAAAAGTTCAGTGCTTTGAAATGTTTTGTAGGGTGGGACTAGGGACCCAGCATTCACGTTAATGTCAAGGAGCCTTGGTCGAGCTTTTCTAATCTGCCTTGATGTTTTTGTCGCTCGTCATATTTATGCTGCGCACTCGAGCGATATGCGCTCTACGGAATCCACGGCGCCACTGTTGTCACATCGCGGGTTCTTGCCGTTCCTGTAAAGCGGGCTATTCGTTTAGGCAATATGTAGTCGAAAGCTGTGATATAGTGTTTCCAGATGCCCTGCTAGACACTGAGAAAGCCTTGATCTCAGTTTTGGTTCTATGGTACATAAAAATGCGCAGTAGTATGACAGTGAAAGGCAGCTTCTGTTTTTCTCCGTTATCAGGTAGCGTTTTGCTATAGGTGAGGCCTTACTTTTAGTAAAATATAATTTTATGTATCTTCTGCATGCATGGCATTTGAGGTGCATCATCCGCTTTTTCACTGCATATTATACCACAATGTCGCGGAAGTCATTGCAGTTCCATCTCATCTCCAGCGTTAGACGCCAAGTGGTGTAGATGGGCTATGTCATTTACAAAAATATAATTGCTTGATTTAGTGCTACTCGAGCAAAAGTGTTGCAATTCTGCTTTCGAGTCGGTGAGAAATGTCCAAATTTTTTAGTTTCTCGGAGAACAATTTTCATGGCTTGTTTCAACGCATAGGGCTCAGCCGATGTCGATGACATTACTCGCTCTAAGCGAGCGCCATGAGAACGTCTAGCTTGCGGAAGCAATGAAAAGGCCACAAGAAGAGCTAAGGTGACCAAAGGATCTATGTGCTACGTAGTATAATACTTCAGGCTCATGTAGGCCAGTGTTTTCCGCATGTTAGCTGCTTGAGGACGATGTACATTTCCGACGGACATGCCCTGGTCATATGCAGCTCGGATGTAAAAGTTGACATGCTCATTGATCACACTCTTCTTGTTCACGGTCATCTGTCAACGGCAAATCCCTGGCGCCGCCTTGAAAACACGTGGTGTACAAAAACAAGCCTCTAAAACAGCCCTTTTTTTCATTCTTGGCGGAGAAAGGTTGGACAAACTCACGGAATTAGAAATGATACGAATGCATTGTATTTAGCTGACATTTCCACTTTGACGCCGTCCATACCATGGTCTAAATCTGCTCGGCACAGCCTCTGACAGTGTGTGCATCTCGTAGGAATATTTTCACTCGAAGGTCGGGTTGCTTGCTGCCATTTGTCTAGTATGTGTGGTGTGTATGCAGAGTTAGCCATAACTTTGTTTAAAAAGATTTCTTGTTGACGAGTAAACCCACCCTTGTCATTTAGTATGCGCGTCGGTGTAGCTTCTAATAGTCGGTTTTTGCTGTCTGCTTTCATTTTAGTGCGAATGTAATGCATCAGTGCTCTGCTAGGAGAGCCTTCTGCCAAGATCTTAATATAGGGATATTGGTATTCCGGGTGTGGCGAGGAACTGGGGTGTGGGGAATTGTATATGTGATCAAGCCCATTCGCTTGAGCGGCGACCGCATGAGCGGCTGCGTTTCCCCCGTCCGTGCCAGTGTGCCCCAGTATACAGAGAATTTAAACATTTGTCCCGATGTCTTGAATTCTTTTTAGCTTTCTTCTGGTGTCGTTGGCTACAGCATCTTCAGTCGTTGGCGCCGTTAGTTCAGTTACCGCTTCGTACGAATCTGTGAGGATGCAATAGTGAATTTTTTTGCTATTGGTGCCTCCCAAATCGAGGGGAATAGTATTGACTGCCCCCCACATTGCCAATAACTCTGCGTGCAGAGTTGCACCCCCGGGAAGCTGACAACTGTGAAAGCCATTGTGTTGTGGTGCAGATGTGCAAACCCAGGCCATGCTGGCTCTTTCATTGCTGATTGTGGCGTCAGTGTAGATGTCAATGGTGTTTGGAGGTCTGCTCTGTTCCAGTTTCTTCTCAAGTAGTTTTCTGGGTTTCACATCGCGTCTGGCGATAGGACGTTGTTTCCTCCGAGTACCTAGCGGCACTTCCCATGGTGGCATTGTGAGTAGTTCCTCAGCCACTGGCATCGCGTGGGCTCGGTTATCCCATGCCATTACTTGTTTTCCCTGTGGTGTGTTTTCCAATCGACATCGCATTCGGAATTGTGCTTCGCTTATGATGTCCCGCATTGGTGGTATAGGAGCTAGCTTGAGCAGGTCCTCGTTCCTCGTGTGCTTTGGCAGTCCAGTGATCGTTCGAAGGGTTGCCCTGTGTAGCTTTTCAATGTCGGTGAGATCTCGATTGGAGAAATCGTACACGGGTGCCCCGTACAGAATCCTCCCGACTGCGACTGCTTTTGCAAGTGTTTGGAATGCGTTCTGCCGTGCTCCGCCATACTTATTTGATATGCGTCGGATCATGTGCAACATCGGATTCCATTTTCGCTTTAAAGTGCAGATCCACTGTTTGGGGCTATTGCAGCTAGCTATTTGTGCCCCGAGAATTCCGATTTGTCCGTTTGAAGATGTGATATCTGCACCACCGATGTGGAGTGTAATCTGCTTGCATGGATTCGACCAAATTTGACTCTATGACTTACTTTTAATCACATTTTATAATTATGTCGCGAGTATTTTTCCAGTAGTTCTTAAAGTAGACCTTACGTTGGAATACGTTCAGTTGCTAGAATGAAATTTCACACAGCATCAAAAATTTCTCTATGACCATGTCCCAAAACAGAGCCACCGAAATGTAAAACATTTTATGCAGTTAAACTTCAACCAATCGTCGAAGATGGAATAACCAGAAGTCGTTTCCTAATTATTGAACAGTTGCGGCATGATATAAAATAATGTTCAATAGATTCTGTTTCTTCGCAGATTGGGCAAAGGGGTGATATCGCCAAACCAGCTCTGTGTAAATATAGGTTTAATGGGGGGGGGGGGGGGGGGGACACGGAAGTAAAGGAGCCCTCGTCTTCATTTCGTGCCTAGGTTGCTTGTTTTTGTTCTTGCTCTGCACCGAGAGGAAATATATTTCCACAGTTATACACACCGTGAGCCCTCTCATTATCTCTTTTCTTGCGTCTATTGACAAGTCTGCGTTTTTCTGTGTAGGGACATCTGATTCTATTTTATTCATTCTTGTAACATCTTTGTAATAGGTATTCTTGAATAGCATTGATGTATTCACGCAAGATTTCTATGGTGCGAACGCCAATGCCTCCTGGTTCGTGAAGCTAACTAAATGAGAGCTTTTTTCCGCACGCCCTTTTGTATACCTACACTGTGCTGATTGCGAAAAAAAAACATCATTATCATTGTAACGCAACGCTTTATTTCAGAAAATCAAATACGTCGATCTTGTTTGAATTACAGCATCTTGTATAACAAAAAGCACTATCCATCCAAGGTGCCATTTATTTTCTACAAGTAACACGAACATTGACAAGTCGGTCATAATAAATTTCTCTCACAATACTTCATGGGAAATATATTGCGCGGTTCCCTGTCTAATTCTTTTGGAGACTTGTGTTCCGTAATATGTCCGCATACAATACTCGGCAAGCTATTTGTTGAATTAAAGGCTGTGTAACGCATCGTGCCGTGAAGAGCGCGTGTAATTACAGTGTTAGTATGCAACGACGATTGAGAGCAAATGTTTGAGCCTACAAAAAAAAACATAGCGACACTGTCGCAGCAGTGTCGACATTAGCGCACTGAGGCAAAACCTGCGCGCAGGAATAGCCTTGTCATTAGTAGCAGGACGGATACCTTTTTGTATTTTCTTTGTACATTTTTTTTTTCGTTCTTCGTGGACCTCGCCCGGTCATTCGTAGAAGCACCTCTACGCTAGAAACACAGCGTTATTCTTCGAAGACCGCACAGCCGAAAACCGCCCTTTTCGTTGCCTGCACTTTCAGTATGCGGAGCAGCGAGTTTTGTCATGCAGTTTCTCACGTGGGTTCCCGCTTAACGTTCATCCCTTGCTCGGCGACGTGTGCGCGCATATCGTGCGATCCTGGGAAACGAAGCAACCCACGCGGCGACTAAATTGGCTGTCGCCGCTGGGACTGCGTCAAGCAAAGGCTTCACCTGGCCAAGCTCTTTTTCTTTTTTACGCCAGCAGAAAAGGCTGTCATTTCCGTCTGCGTGTCGCAAGAACCTCAGCCGCGCCCATGGCGTGAGAGCCGCGAAGCTTAAGCGAAGACCTTTATGACTGGAGAAGCCTGTTCTGTCGCACGAAGCGCTCTATGTCGTACACATTCACGTTGTCATTTACACGTAGCAAAGCTGTTATTTTTGAGGTGAATGCAAGCTGAACGCCCCTAATACCATTACACCCTCCTACTTAAGAGAGCAATCAAGAGAATTACCCCTGACTCACGTTCAAGAACATGCAATGCGGAAGGGCCCTATTACGTGGGGGCTTCTCCAAATGTGTAAACCTCACTTTTTGTACGAGTAAGTCACATGCATTCTGCGTTACCTCGCAGTATAGTGTTAGAGGCAATCATTTATATTTATTATGATGCGGACAAACTATCCAAGTTGATTGTGTCCACGCTTTCACTTTCCTAAGACCAAGCTTTAGCTCACTGTTTTGAATGATGTTTTCAAATTTGTAAAAAAATAATTGCTTCTTTTTTCTCAGTTCGCATACACAATAACTAACCGGATCATAATTTGTTGGCACCTGCGCCGTCGTCTCTCCGTCATTTTGGCGTCCTACTGCCGAAAACAATATGAACCTTTGCTAAGCGTCTTTCGCTAGAGCATCATTCGCAAGGTACATAGTGCAAAAACACGCTTGTGAAGCTTTGAAGCAGTTTGTGTTAAAAGAATTAATCTCAAAATGCAGGAAGATAATTCACTCAAGTTCGGTTACCTACTACGAGAAATGGACTACAATGTAGGTGGATTAGTGAAAAACGATTTGAAAATTGGTAACACCCCCATAAACGTTCGCCGACGTGCTCAGCTAGTTGGACAACGACTCTGTATGAACAGACTTCTGCCAGACGATATGTACCCATTCCAAGTAGGAAGGAAAGGAGATGACTTTTTAAGGGCTTGTTTTTCCGTGTTAGACACAATATAATGAGAACTAACAGGCAATAATGCTAAGTTCTAATTAATATCATACCAAGGTGCAAATTAATGTCTCGATGTTATGCGTTCTGCGCTCCACGAGTTTATTTGAAAGAATAGTGAGCACTGAGTACCTAGTTCATTAACGTAGCTTTCTGGGCGTGTTCGTTCATAGTCATCGGAAGATGAAACCAGCAAAAAACCACACGAAGACAGCTAAGAAGGACAACTAGACAGGACCTGACTGGTTGTTCTGTCTGGTTGTTCTTCGCTGACTTTGTGTGGTTTTTCGCTGGTTTCATTTTCCCATTACCTAGTTCATGGTCAGAATATTGTACGTAAGTAATGCAGGATTTGAGGTGAAACGTATTGGTGTGTCTAGCTATAATGAATGATGCAACGCAACAGCGATATGGCATTTGCTGCCGCCAACTTGTGGCTGCATACCGTGAAGTGGTCAATGCATCGTCATGACTTCTGTAGAATTAGGAAGGCGGACGCCAAGCACAATTAAAAAATGCTTTGTCTATGCTTTTATCACATCCCGTTGTTATGGCTCGAAAGTGGGTTAGCCCGTTCCCAAACATGGTAAATGCTTAACAGCGTAAAAAAAACGAAAAAAAGAACACTGCAGTTGAACTTCAGCTCCCATTTATGTTGAATACCTAATGACGCATTTGTAGTTTTCTGCATACCCCATTTCACGAAGCGCAACCAGAGAACTGGCCGTTGAAAAGTGTCACCTCAAGGGCTTTCATAAAAATTTATAGAGTCTTTCACTGAGACAAGGAAGTCGAAAGCCACTCAATGCTTGATTAAACATCCATAATATATGCTAGCCAGACGCTTTTTTTAATTACTGGTAACATTCTCTAGCAACACATTTCATCTCACATCAGGTGTTTTATTCGTTATTACTTCTTCCGTCACCCTTTTTTGGTTTTGTCGCGCTAACATGGAGGTCCACAGTGCAAGGGCGACTCATGTGTTAGTAAGTTGCTTATCAACTGGCGGGCTAGCTGGAGAAACTATACTGAATGTCTGTCCTTACGCTTACCTTTCTATATATGTGCCGAAACACCTCGAGCAGGAGGCATAGGCGCACTTTTTCATAGCTACAACTTTGCCAACACTCCCGATACTCTAAAGACCCAAAAAAGCGCATCAACGAAAGGCATTCTTTAATAAATACAACTTCGTATGCTCACACCTTCGAAAATAAAACAGAAAAAGAAATAGAAAAGAAATTGATCTTTAAGAATTCAAATGCATAATGTAACATTGCTGCTATTCAAGTGTGAATTCAGGTATTGATTCAAGTATTGGAAGAAATCAGAAGCTCACTAGTCGAAGCACAAATGCTAACAACAGTGTTAAAAGCGTATCAAGATTACAGGTTTCGTTGAAGGTATGCGTGATCAGCTTCAGTTACTTAAATTTTGGAAATAGCTCATTGAGCAAGAAAACCAACACAGTATCAGAGAATTGACCCCTAAACTCGTATTGGCTGTGATGCAACGTCACGTGCGTGCCACGACAGAGCACAGCGGCAGAAAGGGGACACTTGCTGCTGCAGCACTGGCGCACCAGCTGTTGCGTCAGCGAAGAAGACATCGCGCTACTCCACGGCAACTTCGCTCTCGCTCTTTGAAGCTCACGTTATCCGCGCAAGCAATTGCTTGTGTTCTAACTCCGCCCCGGTGATCGCCATGAAGAAAGTTCATGTACAAGAAATCAATAAAACATCAAAATAAAAATGCTGGCGGTGGCAAATTTCGAACCTACGAACCCACGCTTAAGAGCCGAGTGTGTCACCTGCCGGGGTAAATCAGTGCCTTCCAGACAGAAGAGCTCTGCATCCTGCTTTATGTCATCATGCTATTGGACAGGAACTTAGACGTCACCGCTTCCGTCACGCTGGGCTTAGCAATGAAAATTTTGGTCCAGGTAGCATAATGCCATAAAGCTGAGTGCGCAGGCCGCCTAGGAGGTGTTGTACGCGGTCCTTATTTCTCTCACTTTTACTGGGCTTAGACTCTACGTGCGCCTGCTTACCTTAGTGGCAGCTGCTCGTTGCTCCGTCTCCCATCTCCCGGCGTTGACACCCCAGATGGCTAATGCTCGTTGACTGTAGCGTTCAACTGGACACTCATGGTGTCGCGTTCAGACCTCTAAAGAAATCCTTAGGTGTTCAAAAGGACAGATTCATTCAGTAGCCGGTATGACATTATAGTCGTTGGTCGCGTGATTCCATGTTGGGTATCGGCGTCCGTCACCTGGCCGCGTGCAAAGGGCTCGCCCAAATACGCTACATTTATTCAGGCGAAAGCCTTAGATGTCTCATCAAACATGAAAAGTGACAGTCGGCGTCAGCACGAGTGATGAAAAAGATCACCATCTTGCGATGACGTCACATTATGGCGTCATCACATGACATCGTCGCTTGGTCATAGGTCAGCCAATCCCGGAGGCACCTCGGGTGCAGAAAGCTTGCTATGCCTCCGATCCCGGAGGAAGCGCAAATCCATGCTACATGCCGACATCCTTCGGAGGCGGGGGCATCATTACAGTCGGCTGAGAAGAAAAAGGTGGATTTCGCCATCTAGCCGTCTTAGGCGAATGCATACGGTAACAGGTCGCCAAAAATAAAAAGTGGAGCTCACTCAGAATCACTTAAAAATATTCATCTTAAAAACACAGCGCTAATTTAAACATGGACAGAAGAAGCAGCAAACGAGGACAGGCGCTGACTGCCAACTGTGTGTTAGCGCCCCGTCACTCACCCTGTCTGACAAGGAATACAGTTTCATAGAGCGATCTTAACTATCTATACGCCTGTTTTTAGTACCTCGTGCATCAGCACCCATCTCCCTCCCTCCACCTCCCCCCCTCCCCTTCCTTTCTTTCATAAGCTATATATTTGTGCACGCACAATAAAAGCTTTGTTGGCAGTCAGCGCCCGTCCTCCTTCGCTCTTTCTTCTGTCCATGTTTTTATTAGCGCTGTGTTTTTAAGATTAATCTGTACCAACGAGTTCGCATCCAAACTCTTCTAGATCAAAAAACATGTTTTGCGGTTAATTTAGGTCTCACTCGGACTCACTCAAAAAATATGTTTTGTGGTTAAATTAGATCTCACCGGACTCAGATTCACAAAAATTTTATTTTCATGAACTGGATTCACTCTACTCAGACACACTAACATTTTGTTAACCGGACTAACTCAGACTCAAATTCACCAAAATATTACTCACCTAGACTCACTCAGACTAAGAGCCGGCTCAGTCTAAGTTTGCGGAAACTAGTTTCTTCGATCATGTTGTCAATGCAGTTTAACGCCAATATCTCACATAATTGGTGCTCTACGATACGCATTTTGATGTCGTACCTTGGAACACATCTTATTAGTGGTTGCAATCCAGTGAGGACATTTTTATTGGAAGACTTCACTCTCACGAGATCTTTTATCAAGCACTTCCCCTGAAAGAGAGGGCGGCGCGAGGTCAAGGAACCTCCCCCCTCCCTCTCCCCCTTCGCTGTGCAACTCACGCCTTTGATCAATAATTATTGAGTTGCGTAGTGCGTTACAATGTCTATAAGTAGACGTGAGTATAGACGTCAGCCGACATAAGGCTAATATTAATGCTGAATATGAGTGAATAGGACAATAGATCGACAAAGAAAGTGGACATCACTCAGACTCACTCAAGGAATATATTGTTATGTGCCGCTTACCTAAAGGACGAAGAAGAGGAGGACTGGTTCGTTGCTGTTTTCGCCATCTTGATCGTTACCACGATCACTGTGATTGTGTCAGTACTGTAAATGCAGCCTGCTTCTGTCGTCTCCCCGTAACAATATATTGTGCTTAGGTCTCAATCGGACTCAGTAATACACAGACTCAACGCTCGATCTGAGTCTACGCATGAGTGAGTTTGCCCACCTATGTATGCTCCAAGATAAAATAAAGAACGGACTCCTTTCATGTAGGCCTCCTTAACGATGTGTATGTGTATGCTTCGCCGACGACCAGATCTCGTGGTTGGGGGAGAGACATTATTGGCGATATGTTGGCTTTCTGTCCAGCGTCGTCTTTGATTTTCCTCCTTCTATGAATACTGTAGTAACAAGAAATTTCATTGGAAGAATGGCGCGCGCTAAGTTTAATGCTGCAGTCAAACTTGCCACAATGGGGAATGAATGTCTCTATTAACCTGGTGCCATGTTCCGATATAATAAATATGTTGTCTATGTAGCGGAGGCGATTTCAAAACTTCTAATCCTAATTATACCTCAAAGATGTTGGCGTACGTTGGTTGATAGCGTATACATAGACTTAGGTAAGGAAGGCAGTTGCCGCCCTGACGAAGACAAGTCCACTTGTCGATACATTGGCTCCAGCGAAATTCTCTGTTCATCGATTGGATTGCAATTTACACATCGTTTTAAGCTGCATCTTCCCCTGAAGTTCTGTTTTGTTCGGACATCCCGCAAGCGGAATGTTTTGCTGGTACTTTTGTTTATAGTGCGCACGAACGTAATCTTGAAACATATGAGGCAACACTGTGTACATTGTGCTGTAGCTTCTACTATACTTCTGCTATACAGGGTGTTTCAAGAAATGTGTCCGAAAATCCTGCAAAAATCAGTAAAATGTGATAATTGCTCGCTGCCTTCACAATTGCTTTTTCTGTAGCGGCAGGCATCTTAAGATGGTTAAAGAGACGATTTGGGACAGTAATGAAGCAAGCTAAGATAAATAATTTTTTAATTACTTCGCGCTTATTAGTGCAGGCCGCTTTTCCGAAATCTCAAAGCTGCAATGGGTTTTTCGCATAAACGACTCCAATTCTCCCTTTTGACATAAGAGGCTAACTCCACTAAATAAAACGGTAATTAATTTAATTTCCTTAAAAGGGCCCTGCGACACAAATTAAGCATGTCGTTTTCAACGCTTGTTCTGGTACTGTGGAATTCGCCGACATCGTTGCGCAAGTGGCATTGCTGAAAACGAAGCCGTAATAATTTTATTTCACCGGATAAACTACCTTGATATCGGACTACAGCGACACACATCGGCTATTTTTGTTATGCGAAGTGACGTTTCGTCATGTGGCAGTGACGACAAAGGCCGTGCGTTTTGATTGGGTTGACGCGAAACGTACCATGTAATGTTCATATGGTCGTAGCTAGGCCATGTAACTGAGCCCTAAAAAGAATAAAACTCGTTTTTCATGCTTTCTCAGAAACAATTCACTTCTATTTCTAACTGATGTATTTTCAAAACAACGGACACGACGCTAGGTGCGCTGTGGAACTGGTGGGAATGGTAATCAAACGATACTCTTCCGTGTTCTGCTTTTTGCGGCATCGGGCGATATCGGCGACACCGGCAACTGCGAGACACGCAAGGCTAAGTACGGTGCATTGCTGTGGACGAAAAAAGAAAAATTCTAAACGCTTACCAACCGCCGCCTTCCGCGTCATCGGGCGGTAGAGTTTCATCGAGGCCGTCGGAGCCATTCTCGTGTTGCGCGGGGCTCAGCGACGCACTTTCAATTTACAATATCGTGTCCGGATACGGCACTACATGCAGGGCTTTGCTACGTCACAAGATCTCGCGCTCAAGGTTTGTCAGATCATCCAGACTCACTGTGTGCACTACACGACTAGGCGACGCACGTGGTTCGTCGTAGCTATGGTTGCAACGCCGTCACAAATAGCGGTTGCAAGGCACTGTGTGAAGGCCACCATCAGGCGAGACTTCCGGTATGTCTCTATAAGAGGCGCGCGGTGATTGGAAACGGCCTTTGACGTCAGCGGGAGAGTGAAATGTGAAAGGGAACGTTTCTTGTCGTTGTTTGCTCGAGTTTTAAACTTTGAAGACTAATAACATCAGTCTTGGTGCACCAATTTTCGTAATTATTTTTGCGTTTGTCTCGGCATTCATTCCTCCACGCTTTCCAGCGCTAAATAAGACAGTCGCAAAATCGTCGCAGCGCCCGTTTAGTCTCTATCCAATTTATGATCCGCCGCTTCAGCAAAAGCAATCGTGCAGGCATCGAACAAATATCGCTTTTCCCCGATTTTTGAGGATTTTCGAAAACATTTCTTGAAACACCCCGTACATTCTAATCTACCTTCCTTGAAGCGAACTTGAAGCGATGTGTTGCAAGTACTCTGTGTTATCACATGCGAACACCTAGTTTGAACTATGCTTCAGTGTGTTTGAATAAATCTTAGCTTGGTTGTCTGCGCGTTTCTTATATAGCTGACAAAGATTCCCTAGGCATCATTTTTTTTCTGGTTTGTCTCTTTTAAGCCATACTATCTTCACCATGTACTGTTTTCCAAAGAGGAAATCACTAACGGGCGTCACCCATTCGCAGCACAATTTTTCTTAAATGTACAGAGGTACGGGCTGGAATCGACGAAGCTAGCTGTGAGAAACCAAACCAAGATATAAATGAGGCATTGGGCGATGAGCTGTAGTAGTGAAGTGAGTACATTTCTGTAACGAAAACCTAAAGCTGTGCTTAATGTTAATTGTCCCATTGTGGCGGCCCGCCATTTTTAACCTTTTGTTTCACAATCTATTTCACAGGAATGAAAAACCTTTGAACAAAAGGTGCCACTGGAGTTCACGTTCTGACCAGCGAACATGTCTTCGTCAAGGCAGCAGCGGCACCCTTCCTTAAGAGTGTTCATGCTTACGCGTTGCTCACTCTTCAGAGTTCCAAATTGGGAGGAGGAGAATTAAAGCAAGAGCGTAAAAAAATGGGGTAGAGGAGAGAGAAAGCACAGCAGGGAGATGGTCAGATAGGGTGGCATGCCAAATGAGGTAAGTAACAGGGAAACACGTATGTAAAAGGAATAAATTAAGGGCGTTGAGGCACGTGAATTGTGTAGGGGTTTTGTTCGCGTCGACAGGGCAGAAGGGGGGACGAGTATTCCGCTGCGTCATGATCAGCTGTGGTTCAGGAATTTCGCGCCATTGTATTTCACCACAAAAAAAGAAAATAAAGAAACAATAATCACACGTGAGCAGTAACTAAACATGAGAATATAAATGTTTCATGGGAGCCTTGAATGTTTCCTATATTGTAGGCAGACAACGACAACCAGTGAGTCTTAAGCCTTTTATCTGAAAATCTTTTGCGTACCGACTATGAAATTATATGCTTTTACTGTTCACGTGTGATTTTATTATTTCTTTATTTATCAGCATTTTTTTCTACGAAATACAATGGCGCAAAATTCATGATTCTGGCGTTGTCTCTCAAACGAAAACAAAAGCACCAAACAAATTTATGATGATGATTAGCAGCATGGGACTAACTATACCTAACGGCTGATACGAAGTTCACAACAGGCGCAATTCGTCATGGCGCACGTTGAAGTAACGTTACTGAATCGCTGGAGGGGGCAGTGCTCAAATGTATTCATTGAAAGCCCGAGATGCCTTCCTTATGTAGCGGCTATAGTGGTGCGGTATTCGTGGACGAGCAAAGCACAACCATGGAGATTCGTAACATGCTCACCCGTAAGGTTTTTTTATGTTTTCTTCCTTGAAGCAGCACACTACACATGAAGCAAAGCATACTTCAGCGCCCAAAGCGCATTGAAGGCACAATACTTTAGCTGTAAACGATTGCGTCATGAACACAATACAAAAATATTGAGGGGAACATGGAAGTAAGGGACATTAACAGGGAGGTGAATATCCAGTTGGCTCTAAGAAAACGGCTAAGCAAAACGGTAATGAATGTAAGTGAAGCACATGCATAGGAAGAGGCACAGTAACACGAACGCACGTACACATACGAGCATGCGTGCACTCGCATGTAGGACGCCTGTTCGCCTCGAGAACTTTGAGTGGCGCCCTCTCGCGTGTGACGTCAGAGAGAGGACTCTGGTGCCGCTCTTCGCGCGTGCGCGGGCTACGTGAAAGCTGCACGACGCTACCGGCCAGTCTCTCCTGTTCGAGTTATTGAAACATTTGTGAGCAAGGTCATGAAGGAATTTGTACTGAATATTCAAGCAAAATGTCCAGCGCAATCCAGCAGTGTTGCCGTCAGGAGCACGTTCAGTGTCGATTGCTCCAGGTGTCGCCTGCTAGCCATCAATGTGTGTATCTGCATGTATGGTGACGGTTTCTTTTCGCGACTGTTCTATGGCCGTGGCGAACTCAAAATGGCTTTCCGGCGTTCGATCACTGACTTCAGTGTTCGGGCTTCGGCTCCGTGTCTGCGTTAAAGGGCCGCATACGTATACCGCGTGCTGCGCGGGTTCGATTGCCAAGCCTGCTCCTTCGGTTCAGTTGCTTTGTTCAAAGTTTTAAGCGCATGGCAAACGACGTGTGATGTCATTCAAATAAATTAAGTGGTCGTTACAGGCAACAACCTTTGAATAAATCCATATTTTCAGCAGCTGCCGTGAAAGCGCATCGTAAGTACTTGAAATTTAAAGAAAAAATAACAAGTTTGAGAGCGTGTGTCAAAAGGGGATGCACGACAATAATATGAAATATTGGTAGGTTGTGGTAGTCGTTTCTTTTTTAACCATATATTAATATCTACGTTAATAAATCAACGTTTTTTGACTCGTTGTCGGTCGCTTGAGAGTACGCTGAATAGAATTAGTGTAATCATACAGACCGAAATAAATACAAAGCTTTCGCATCGAAAGTCCTAATAAGATGTATTTGCAATAAATGGTGTAAACCACTCTCAGCGGTCGACTCCTGATAGGGCGGGATGTGGTCACTGTACTACAAAGACTCACAGAGTCCCTTATGCATTTGCCTAAGATACTCGAAGGCGAAAGCCACCTGCTTCTTTTTCTTCAGTTGATGAATTGTTTCTCCCCCCCCCCCCCCCAAGGTAAATGCAAATGGCAGCGAAGCTTCCATAGAAGAGCATACGGTTCAGAAAATGGCTGCTCATCAGCTGCTCATGGGGCTTAGCGCCATCCGTGTGAGGAGGGAACACTTCCGGCGGAACAAAAAATAAAGCGAATGTGACGCAATATCCGGTAAAGAAGTGACGTCATTTTTGGCACTAGCGCGAAATTTGCCCTCAAAATATTTTTCTTAGGCCCCTGATCGCTAAGGACTCGCGCTACGGCGAGCCGGCAAGCCCTTGGCGAATGCGCTTGAAGCCAACGCTAGCTGAACTGATATCGACCCGTCACTAAACAGCGGTGTTTAAGTGTAGCATCGCGCAATTCGCCTTGGTTTTACCAGGGAACTTTATTCTTTGAGCTTTTATTCTGCGTTCGTAGGCAAAGTAGGCAGCAGCGTACCTCTCATGTTTGCAGCGTTGCTTATTTGCTTCGCATGTGCGCAGGGGACTTAAAGAGCGCATTGCATGTGTGCTTCCGTTCTAACGAGAAGAAATCACGCCTGGTCACGGCAAAATAATGACATTTCAGTTTTATTCAATGGTCACAATAACGCAACTTAACACACCATACACAATGAGCAACAAATGTCGTAATAAGTACAAAAAGTGCGTACGCTACGTGCACTATGTTTTGCCTTTTGTTCCGATAAATTAACCTTATCGTGTAACGTATCAAGACATGCGAAGTGTAGCGCGACAGATAACGACCTGCTCACCGATAACAGGAAATATAGAGGGCACCGAGTGTGCACAAAGGAAACCGGGCAGCAGGAATACTGATGCATGAAAATCCAGCAAGCGCACTACTCCGAACCGTTGCCCCGGTGCACTGTGAAAAATTCACCGTAGTTTTTACGGTGAAAGTACTGGCAGCTGATGCTGCCAAGCTTTCACCGTAAAAAACATTGTGACCCGTATTTCAAGTTTACGGTATGCATGCCGTCTATATAATGATATCGTCTAGAAAAAATCTAGCCACTGTTTTACAGCGAAAGCAGTTATGAGATCATTTCACCGGCCGTTTTTGGCGCCGTAGTTGTCCGCCGCCGCCGCCGCCGGTGTCCGTAACCAGTATCGCTCGAAATAAGAAAAAAAATTCCAGGATGGAACGGGGCTCGAACCTGGGCTCTCTGCGTGGGAGCCCAGTATTCAACCTCTGAGCCATGCCGGTGCTTGAAACTGCTTTGCAAAAAGGCCCTATGCAGGCTTCATGTCGGGAAGGAACCACATTAGCATATGCAATATAGCGTGGTAGAAGAATAAAAAAATAAAGACCAAGCGTCGCACAACGCGAATTTTGTATCCAGGCGTCACACAATGCGAAATGCGCAACGAGTAGGTTGTTGAATGCTTCCAACCCATTACGAAGGGCTCTGCAATAATTCTTCGTCGTCATCAGGCGCAGCATCAACAAAGTGCGCATAATGCCTTACATGCGTTTAGCAGGTACTACGGCTCTCCGTAGAATGACGAAAAATGGCACAGTGCCTGCTGCCCTACTTCTCAGAAATTACAATCATATATAGCGTAGTGGGTTCCTCGCAAGTGCACTTGTATTGGTTGCCAATGAAGCCCATAAGCGCACGACCTATTTACTCGGGGTCTCAGTTAAATTACAATGATTTAGAGCGTAGTGGGTTCCTCGCGAGTGCACTTGTATTGGTTGCCAAGGAAGCCCATAAGCGCATGATCCATTTCCTCGGGGTCTCAGTAAAATTACAATGATTTTTATAGCTTAGTGGGTTCCTCGCAAGCGCACTTGTATTGGTTGCCAAGGAAGCCCATAAGCGCATGATCCATTTCCTCGGGGTCTTAGTAAAGTTCTTCGCCCCCCCCCCCCCCATCCGTCTCTCTCCCACGTCAACCTATGTTATACAGCATGACGGGAGAGGGAAATAGCGACCGGGCGTCACCCAATGCAATTTACATAGCTGGTGGGCCGTTTAATGCTTCCAACCCATTACAAAGGGCTGAGCCATAATTCTTCATCGTCATCAGTCGTCACGTCACCAAAGTGCACATAATGCCTAACAGACGTGTAGCTGGTGTCTCGCTTTTCCGCAGAATGACGAATAATGGCTTAGTAGGTGCTTCCCAACTTCACAAAAATTGTGACTTATGTCGTAGTGGGTACCTTTCTAGTGTACTTGTATTGTAGCCCCAAGAGAGCTTACAACGGGCTCTAGAAACGCTGCTCTTCCAGCTTTCGCTGTGACTGTGCTGCGGTTTCAGCGCAGGCCTGACGTTTTTTTTCACTCCACAGTACTTTTCCAGTAAAAAAGACCACAACCTGTAAAATCTACGTTGCGCCCATTTTGTGTTTTCTAGTGTTTCAGCTGTTAAATATACGGTGGCTACACGATATATTCATCGTTATTCATCCTTGCACAGTGGTGCGTAAAACACGGTGGTGTGTAAATTCATCGTTACACAATGGTGTGTAAAACTTCAGCAGCAACGTTTTCTCGTGTTGTAGCCGACTGTAAAACATGGAGTGCACTGTCAAACATGCAGACCAACATTTTCTGACTTTCTAACCTTTATACTGTAATATATGGCAGGCCCTGTGAAATGAGCACAATGACATTTTGCTGGTTTTCTATATTAGCAGTGCAAAATGAAGACTTACCTTCCTTTTACGTATAGGTCACTGTCTACTCACACTACTGGAAAGGACGTCATGCGTAATTGTCGACTTAGGTGATTTGTAATGTACACAAAAGATATTCTCGATCTTCAATGCCCAAGCTACTTCATGGTGTGAAATTCGTTCGACCTGATTTACACAGTTGCAGCGCTGCTGTTTTTCTCTACTATGCAGGTACCTATGGCAGTCAGACAAAGCCCAAAAACTGCATGCTTGGATTGGGGCAATGCTTTAAAATGTGAAGTGTAAATATGCTGACAGGAAGACAATGTAGCGGAAATGGGCATTACTGCTATTTATTAAAGTTCTCCTCGCACCTGGATTCTGCATTTGGCATATGTTCATTCCAGGCAAAAGAAATAAGACTATCATAATTTCTTTGTAACAGTTTGATTCATCTGGTACTTATTCAAGTCTTCACAAATCTGCAATAAAGAGACAAAAGAGCGTAAGGCAATACAATATTGTGCTCTTCATGGAGAGACTATGTAACACTAGACCTACGGTTGGACTTTTCGGCTATGGAGGTTTAAATTACAGTACTCGGGCTGTTCGTATATAATGTGCGGCCACAGCAGAATATAGAATTGAAAGAGTAGAGTGATTTCAGACATTGATCTTCTCACGGCACCTTTTTATGAAACAATAAATCGATTATAAAGAGACAGTTGTCTGAGTACCTCAGTCTGTGCTTTACTTCTATCATCAGCCTTAACATGTCCGCTCTGAAACAAGGCATCTCCAACTTTCCTTCTATGAACCGTTACCAAGTAGCTACACTAGCCTCAGCGCTTTAGATTTCATAATTTCAGCTTCCCGTGTTTGTTATGCCTTCACTACAACAGTGGCTGTTGCTTCGAATCCACACCTTCATCCAAAGTGACAATCTGTTTATTTTTTACACTTATTGCACTGCCCATTCATATATTTTTCTTGCTTTCAGCGACTATATCATTGCCAGCATTTATTTCATAGTTTATTCGGTTCTCTTCAAGCCCTTTCATGTTAATCTTTCATTTAATCTCGAATGCATCTATTATCCTGTCCTATATAGTTGAGTAGCGGTAAGATATAGCTTTTGCAAGCTTTCGTCCTGACAGATACTGGAAAGCCGCGATTATGAGTACCAGCGAAGTATATTTCACGCGATTCTTAGCTTCTTTATTATTTCACACTTATTGGCTAGGTAATGGTAACTCCATGGGCAAAGTAAATGAACTTATTTATCACTTCTATTCTTTCATGTCTTAGCGTTAACTGATGTTCTATTCCTTACCAGTTGAACATTAGGCTTTCTTCCAACTCCTTGTTAGGACCACCCTAGTGCTTCACTTTTTTTGTTTCTCTATCATCCTCTGAAGTTGTCTCGTGATGATTCAAATAATAAAACGTTATCACAAAATTTCAAATCGCTCAAAGCTTCACTTTAAACTTTTATTTAAAAACTCTCCAATTCCATTTCTCTGATGCCTCCTGAAGTATACAGTGAATACCATTGCATAGGTAGTCGCTCTATACCTGACACTTTTGCTAATTGCAATTTTCCCACTTTTTCAAGGGGAACTTAGCTTGGGGCACAGTCACAATAGATATTTGACATATGCCTCATCTGCAGTCTAGTTGCAAAACGATTACCGCCTATTTACATTGCATGAAATCCACAAAACATTGTGCTTTCTAAACAGGTAACGCGGCTGCTGTCAGCCACTGCACATCAACTACTGTCAACTTCTGATGAGTATAATGAAATGGAAGTAGGTGGACGACGCTAACAAGACTGTGTCAAAATAAATTTAACGATAAGATGTACAAAACTAATGCGGCTAGGAAAGCTATGCAGATGACAAAGTAATCAATGCGCCCCTCAGTAACCTAACACTAAAAAAGCTCTAAGGAGAATGTCCGAGAACAAAATGGCACAGGCTTAATTAGTTTATCCCTCACGGTTTCTATGTTGCTCTAAGCCAACATTTCCCTCTCTTTAACTGGAGGTGTCTGCATAGCACCATTGACTAGCAAAATAGTTTTAGGCTAGATTGTATTTGCAAGATTGTGCATCCATACAGAACTCCTGGAAAATGCACAAGTGGCATCTCCAGCAGAAGCTACTCAGGAATGGAGCGAATCAAGCTGCCCAAAAAATGTGTTTAGATTGTTGGCTTTATTTTTGTTCACTTATAAAGTTACACTTTAGCCAGAAGTTTTAACATGGGAAGTTCGTTTGCTGTAGTAGTAGGATGGACAATGCTATGGTCCGTTGTATTCAATACTTCTACCTCAAGGAAATGCAGCCAGGAATTGTGCCACTCACCTAAACGTTCCATTCAGAATCCATGAATGTTTTGTCAAACTGAAGACTTTTGGGTTGTCTTTCCTTGCTTTATTGTCAGCCTTGCTTCCATGATCTAGGCTAATACCAAAAATGCCCTGTACTTAAAGCAGGAAGAAAGAATGCTAAATATTACAGTAATGAAGCTGCTCATGCACTTGTACCCAGATTCGTAGTAATTTCCAAAATACATTCCAAATGTTATGCAGGTTCTAAATCTTGAAATTTGGTGTCTCAAGGCTATCTATAAATGTTGTTTATACAGATATTGCTCCTTCTTAGAAATCACCCAATCTAGCATAAATGTTAACCACTAATCTGCAGCAAAGTTTCACTGTACTAGTATTGATTTCATGCTGCAGCAGTGGCTTAGTGATTAAAGCATCTCCCTCACATGCGGATGGGGCGAGGTTCGATCCCCAGTGGGGCTGGGCGTCCCCCATTGATGCAACGGGTACAAGCTTCCCTCGGCATATCTGCGGTATATCTGGGAACACTTAGAAAATAGGGCTTATATTTCACCTTGAGTTCACAAACGTATCATGAGCGATGGTCCTCGTTGGCCAAAGTTGCCTTTGCACCAATAAATTTTTCATCATCCGCGGCAGCATTACACTCTTGCCACGTTGCTGAATAGCTGCACGCACGCTCACTGGCACCATCTGCCAACATGAATTTGAGGATGAAAAGACCTTAGGCAGAAGTGCGACATGATGGTGGGACGTCACTTGGACGTTAAACCCCCGACACCCCTCAATAAAGGCATAATCATTATTATGTAAGAAAACGTATCTTTACTGCAACAGCCAAGGAGATAGCATTCAGGGCATGTAGTATATATTTATGCACTAATACACACCTGGATATGTGCATTATGCGACTATTGTAAAGACCTGATTTTTGTTTCAGCCCACGCTGAGAATGAGCATCGATCATGAACGAGAAAGTACCGAAGTCGGGTGCTTAAACTATGGAACACTGATGATAACTGGGAGCTTCAAATAAGGCACTCAGGGCAATAAGTTGGCGTTCAATGACAAATTAATGCGCCTTGAGCTCGCTTTGTTAGAAAAAAATGGAGTCTTTGTAAGCTAGAAAAGACAAACGTGTAGTGGAAACGTCACCATTACCGGTCATCTGACAGGTGCACTGGTGTAGATCACAGGCGGTGTCCAGGCTTTTGCTGCCACTTATTTCAAAACTAAAGTCACGAGAACCATCCCCTCATAGAATTATTAATTTGAATCAAATCGGAGAGTTGAATCAAGTAGGAGGACAATCTTTTTGAACAATTCTCGCAGTAAACACGTATTTTGACAAGAATATGAAGTCGGGTATGTTGGTAATGCATAACAGATCACGTAGCGCATCGCGTAGCGATCGTCCCTCTCTTGTCCAGTGTCAAATTTTGCGCTACGTGATCACTTACGTATTTTCTAGGGGTGTGCGAATATTCGAAAGTTTCGAATATTCGTCGAATATTACATTTGAAATATTCGTATTCGATTCGAAAATCGTGTATTCGAAAAGTTTCGAATATTCGATAACTTCGATTATTCGGAAAATTCGAATATGCGATTCGATTATCATGCATAAAATAACTCGTCTTCCACATTTCTGCTGCGTTCGTATCGCTAAAAACGTTGCCGAGAGGAGCGATAAACATCGCAAGTACACGGAGGCACGATATCTTGCCTGCGACGAGCGCCCCAATACGTATGATTTACTGCTGGTGCATCTCCGACGTGCAGCGCTGTTGGCGATCATGTAACCGTACATTTTCAATATTATGCGGCCGTAACGTGCCGCACTACTACTCGTTCACTATGCGGGACCAATTCTGAAGAAAGACAGTGACCCATATGACTGATGGCGGACTGTAGGCACCTTCAGATCCCCCAGTCTGGCAAAGCTTTGCCCCATGTACTTCCCTATACCAGCCAGTTCTGTTCCAAGCGAGCGTGCCTTTTCAGTGGCAGGGGGGGGGGGGTGTCTCTGTTAGAAGGGAGCGCTTGCTGCCTGATCATGAGGGGCAACTCATATTTCTTCATGATAACATCTAGTCATTACTTTCATTGTGCCGTGATATTTGCTTGCGTTGTGATGTGCATTGTGCTAGCCTGGACATTGTGTTCTGGAGATAGCAGCGTATGTTTTGTTGCCAGTCAGGCTGTTAATGTTTTTTTTTCGAATAGCTACATGTTAAATAAAATATTGTTACTGTGGAGGCATTTTTCCTTTGGCATTCGATATTCGATTCGATATTCGAAGGTGGATATTCGTATTCGATTCGTGTTCGAAAAATTTGATATTCGCACACCCATAGTATTTTCCCTTCAGACAAACGTCCTCATGGTCAGAAAGAGGCACAGGTGATTTTCGCTGACAATAACCATGTGTCCTTAGAGCTCATTTGAAGTGCCAGGACTATAGGTACAGCAGGCTACTATTGGGAGGTCTTTTCAAGAGAAAATCTGTAGGATGCTTGCATATGCCACAGCAAGGATGAGACACCATCTTTGCAGATCCCTTGACACCAACATTAAAGGAACAATGCTTATGTTAGCAGCTTTTTTTCTACAAAAAGGAGAAGAAAATGCTCCCCAGAATGATTTAAATACACACCTTTGAACAAATTCCAGAATAGACTACACTCTTTCAGCATAACAGTAATGAAAGGAAAAATAACTGGTGAATAACATGCACAATACTGTAGTGACGTTCTCTAGCCGCTCCCAACACGTGGCGATCAGCAAGAAGGTACTCCTCTGGGTTCCACAGGTCGCCACCTAGGGGTTAAGAGCACTGACAATGAAATGGCATTCTTAATAGTTGAAGCAGTTCCATGTTTCATTGCAGCATGTATGTGCCACTCAATGCAGAAAAAAAATCACAGCATATCCACGGAGTGAATGATGATGAGTGGGCGAAGCTGCGGAGGTTCATCGGTAAACCGTGAATCTTCCGTGAATTCTGCCCAGTACATCATCACCGACGAGAGATCGGGCGCGTTTATACTAAAGGTTCGATGAGTTATGACGACTTGCAGCTCACTTTAATTTTACATGTACGCTGTGAATTTTCATTGTTTAGAAAACCATTGCTTTAGAAAACATCTGGCGTCTTTCGTTAAGCAGCTGGCGTCTTTTCATTTTGCTTTAGAAACATCTGGCGTTCTTTCGTTTTGCTTTTACAAAACATCTGGCGTCTTTCGTTGGTTTATTTCATCAATCAACGGCGTTTTGAAGAAAATTTTTATTGTTTAATGACGCACAGGAGAAATCTCACCAGGCACTACCTTGGAGGTAAACAATGGCTGCTAATGGGGAATGAGAGACAGAAGAAGTCGGCTTTTAGCTAACACTTACACTTCTACTAATGTTTCCTACTGGAACATGCCAATGGCTGCTAATGGGGAATGAGAGACAGAAGTATTCGGCTTTTAGTTAACGCGCACGCTGCGAATTTTTTATTGTTCAACAAAGCACAGGAAAAATCTCCCACCGGCACCACCTTGGAGGTCAAAGCGTAAGAATGGTTACGCACTACGACTACTACTACGACTACGAGGGACGAACGGGTGCCGCCTTAAGGAGCTTCGCCCCTAAATATTAAACTAGTGCTAATGAATTGTGCGTACTGACACAGCTTCTGTATGATATACTGATGCAACTGCAACAAAATGATGCTGAATGGCCTCAAATAAGATCAGTTTTTATTTCATAAATTTTCGTCACATTTTGGAGCTTTGAAGAAACGCAACGTATATTACTCTGCTTAGTGTGCTAACAGTGGAGGTGCACATTTTGCAACTATACAACCATCCAGTGCTGAAATACAAATGTATTTTGATAATCTAGGTATGTATTGTAATGTAATGTAATGTATTTTGATTAATGTATTATTTTGTAATGTAATAATTTTGATAATGTATTATTTTGTGTAATGTATTTTGATAATCACACAACACCAAGGAATTTTTCAAGTCACAGATTACAGCTGCAACCATCTAACTTGCTCTGCATGACTTCAACAAACATCTCATCCAATCGACACGCATCCAACAGTTAGGCATACGGGCATGCAGTTCGGCAAAGTTACCCTGCGAGCTGTAACATTAAAAAGCGTACATGCAACCTGCAATAAAAAAATCGTCGCTAATGCCGCAGTTAATAGAATATGTACTAAGCAAAAGACACCTTCTGAGCTCTTGCACTGCAGCCTCGGAAAGTCAACGCAAGGCAAGAAAGTTCAGAACTCGAAACCGTAGCGCAGCAAAAGCGCGGACACATGGAAACGCAATCCTCCTTGAGCTGCTGATACAGAAAAAGCTATTAAATATAACTATACAGCATGAAGCAACAAATGTTACAGCACTTCAACGAAGAAAAAAGTGCTTCCGCAACTAGTACCGTTTCAGGCTGCTTTTCGTGATAGAAACAGCGCGACCTGAAACTGCAGCGCACCAAAAGTGCGCACAAGTGCGAATTTCAAACCGCGTTACACTGCTGGCACGCAGCGCGCCGTTGAAAATACCTGTTGAATGTAGCGAATATTGGCGGCGTGCTATGTGTGGCCGGTACAAGTGGTACCGCTTCTGGACAAACGCCACCTTATAACTGTCACTCTCGAAGGTTCATATTCATGCTGTCTTGCATTGGCACATACAACAAAAATAATCGCGCACTTGGTCGGCGCGTACCCATGGAAGGCGAAGTATACAGCAGTGCATGTGGTGCAAACACAAAGCAAGACGTCTATTCAAGAAAGTAATGCGAGCGAGTGCACAAATTCCAGCCCAGTCAAACGAAACGGCTTTCTGATACTTCCAGAGCACACATATCATTCGCACGCGTCACTGCGCGATTAAGTTTTGATAAAAGAATGCGACGTACCTGCAGCGGGAGTACAAAGCCTGGCCCAACTGCTTCCAAATCAGTACCGATTGCAGAGCCTTCAAAAATAGCGAGACTGGTGACGCATCGGGCGCCGAGCCGTCTGTTCCTTGCCGTATCTACGCCGCTCTGCGCATGCCCGGTTTCTCGCGTGGACCGTAACAGAAGGTGCGCCGGCGCGCCAAGCATTCGTCGCGGCCTCCACGCACGTGCATGAGCGGCGGGAAAGGAAAGGCGAGCGCATGACGCCGCTCATCCTCTTTACTCTTACCATTCTTCTCTCCTAAAAGCCAATGCGCATGCGCATGGAATGGTACACGGTGAGAATACCGTAGTTTACGTTTACGATGGCGACACCGCCTTTTTTATGCTAGATTGGGCGTAAAAATAACGGCCTGCTTTTACAGTGTGTCCTATCTAGAAGAGAGGCTTCGCCAGGCGTACGCGTATTACTATTGCATCCTTGGAACACCACATCGTTTCCGCGAGTACCGAGGAAAGTGTTCGGCGTGAAATGTTAGCCGCCTCGTGCCGTTGTCCGTTGAACACCGTATCCAACACGTTCCCCAACGATGAAACTCATCACGCAACTTCGCGCACACCAAAATCAAATTCTCACCACAATAATTCACAGAACGCATGCAAGTGCGAAACACCAGAACACCTGAGGGGGCGTGTCACCGCAGACGACTTACGAGCGCGCCTTTCCATGCACCGCAAGGGCTGCACTGAATGACAATGACGTGCGCCTCTCTTCAGGGGGCGCTAAGAAAAAGGTTTTTCGTAAGAATTAAACACTGTCGTACATTCTTGGCACATTGCACCTACATAATATTGTTCGGGAAATAAATGTAATTTGTAAAACATAAAGATTGCTTTACGTTTGAATGAAACTTGGTTTTTCGGTATGAGTGTCTGTTCCCTCCAAACATAGTCGCGCTTCAATCGCAGCACCCATAACTCCCCTTGCTGGTGTCGTTGGCAATAGGTTCTGAACCGTTTTTCGCCCGAAGCTTCGCGACTTATTTGAATCGCCCTTGGCCCCCCTACGAATGCTTTCTACACGTAACGTGGTTTTGCACTGCCTCTAGGATCGCCGGCATCGCAAGCTTTCTACACATCAGCTGGTTTTGCATTGCCTCCGTGATCGAACCATCGATCACGGAGGTAATGCAAACTGATGACATCATGTGATGGTGTTATCATGTGACGAGGAGTTATCGCGTCACAAACTGTGGCGGTCTGTGATGTCATGAGGACCATAGGCGTGCGCGGGGTTCCCCTTCAGGGGGGGCGAAGGTCCGTAGCAGCTCCCCCCCCCCTTCCCAATTATGTCAATGTATGGCGCTAACATTGCCCACCCCCGTCCGAGTTGCCGCGCCCCTCTTCCCTATTATGACAATGTGTGGGGCTGACTTTGCGCGCCCCCCCTACCCCCACCCCGCGCGTACGCCTATGATGAGGACGTCATAAGGTGACGTCACCCTGTCATGATTTTAAATCCGAAGCATTTCTTAGCGAACCTTTGGAACTTTGAGCGTTTCTATCTACCTATCTATCTATATATCTAGCCGCCTACGTCTGGGTGCTCTCGTGATCGCCTCCTTAACTTCATGTAGATCGAAATTAGCATTAGAGGGTAAGAGGATTTGACGACATGCCTGTGTTGCCATGACGTAAATAAAGTAAAAATCATGTCGCGTACGTCGCCAAACCCTTTCCTCCAGACAAGTATGGCACATACCCGTTTACCACGGGTCGTGGTATACGGGTATGCGTTTATATCTGCCAAAGAACGGCGACAGCAGACGTTAGTAAAAACAGACACCTGCAGCGTTGACCCGACGAATGCAAAGAATAAAAATTTGGCAGATCTCACCTACCGTGGGAGTCGATGTTCCGCGAAGCACGCGGCGGGAAGGTTACTTTGGTGTAATTTTTTTTACTGAGCGAAACGTTACAATATGACGCTAAAGATATGTACAAATTTTATACGCTCACATATATGTTGAAGAGCCGCATATGTCGCTTTACCAAGGTGATATGTCGTGCTTTACTTGTCCCTTATGGAGAACGCACGCACGTTTCACGAACCCGTGTGCATGTGTGGAAGTTCTTGACAGTTCTTGAACAAGATCACCATCCCCGTGATCACGGAACACCAGCAGCTGGTCATGACTGTGTTATCGGATCAGGTCGTGATCGCGGTGACGAGGGGTCCATAGTGAAGTATGAGGTATGGTACAGCTGTTGTAAATCGTGGATGCCTCGGTCATTTCGTCGATAAATTGTCTGTCGATACAGCCGGCGACATGTCGGAGTCTGAAGTCACCCTTCGCGTTGGTGAGGTATAGACCGTCGAGGCTGGTAGGCCTGGATAGTGCTACGTAGACCACCATCAGTGGATGGCGCTTGTCGTATTCGTAGACTACCTGGACGTATGCGGCCGACGTAGCCTAGTCTACAAAGCGGCTGTCAATCAATCTGGCATCATCCTCGGTCAGCATGAGGCTATCGCCCAGCCTCGTAAGAAATGAAGAGGACACTGCGTCGCTCTGGCGCACTAAGAGCGCTTTACGGTGCGATGATGTGAATATCGTATGTAAGTTTCATTAATGTATTCCTCCGGGGTCGAGCAATGCTTCAATATAGCTTGCCGAATCATAGCAAAAATGTTATGTCTATTAGACTGCTATAAAACAGGATCCAACACTGGAACCACAGCCGTCAATCTGATATGACGCCTGTATCATAGGAGTATACACATCGTAGGAGTATCATGTAGTGTTTATTGGTTTCTTGTAAAAGTTGATAGCAAGCACCACAACTACAATTTACGTTGCACCGACATTACGCCTGCGATAGGCTGTTTTTTCCAAACCAGCTTATAGACCTGGCGTGGCTCTGGGATAGAATACCTGATTGCCACGCAGAATGCTTGGGTTCGATTCCTGCTGGGATCCTAATTTTCATTCTTTCCATTCGTCGCATCAACGCTGCCGGTTTTTTCTTAAGGGTCTCGCATTTTATGTCTGTCCTCGCTGTTCCTGGGTATAAACTGTCAATCACCTGTGGCGCATAACCTTGCACCGCAGCCCATGGTAAACGGGTATTAGCCACACGTGTCTGGAGGAAAGGGTTTGACGACGTACGCGAAAGGATTTTCACGTTATTCATGTCATTACCCGACAGTCATATTCGTCAAATCCTCTTACCATCCCATGGCAATCTTGTTCTACACCAAGTTAAAGGGGCCCTGCAACGCTTTTCGAGCATGCTCAAAAAGCGCTGCCGATCGGTAGTCGAGCCTCCCGAGAACACGCGAGCCAATATTATAGCGATGCGCACGGCCCGGAATTTACAATAAATTCTCAATTCAGCTGAAAATCGCTCCCTCTTCTCTCGACAAATGACGTATTAGTCCGCAAAATATGACGCGATTGTCGGCAGTTCCACCATTGGCTGATGTTATAATCACGATAACACCCTCATTATTACTTTCGTTATTAATTTTGAGTTCAATAAGTAGATAATATGTATGTTTATATTCAGTTATCGCGTTAAAAACACCGAACAAACATTAATATTAGCACTTCCGGTCTCACCGACAGCTCGTCTGCTCGTAGTTGCGTGGTTCCGTTTTCTTCGCCATGCGCAGTGCCGAAAACGTGAATATTTCTGTGCTTTTGACCATCGCCGGTTGCCGTTGAGAGTGGCAGCCGTTCGAGTGTTGCCTCGTCAGCTGGGAACTGCATCGTCGGCACGTTCTCACGACCGACCGAGGCAGCCGTGCAGCATGTCTCCGATAACAATGCTGGCGTCCGGTAATGGCGGCGCTTCGGGGTCGTCTGCCAGTGCCGTCTTACGAGGCGGTGTATCGGAGTATGGGCCGAAACCGATCTCAGCTGTCATTCGTTCCAAACGAGCGCGCAGGTTTGCTTCCATGGTTGGCAAAGCGATGAAAACTACGGCGTTCGAGGTGCACACCCAACATTACCAAACCGACGCGCAGTTTTCAAGCACGCGCGATACACAGTGCGATCGACTCCGCTCGACGAGAACGACGCAAGCCGACCGGAAGTGGCGGCACAGACCACGTGGTTGCGCCCAGACGTCAGAGAGAAAAAAATGAAGAAAAAATTTCCGCCGGCGCTCTTGGGCGGAGCCTCGCTCGTCTGCGCTCCCTCCCTCGACTCGCTGCCTAGCTCTCCGCGCGCTCGCGGCGTTGAGTTGAGGGAGAAAGCTGCGGAACGTGATCTCTATAATTTGGTAACACCACTTAGACTTGACGGATTCGAAAAAATTTTTGCGGCATATGACTCTTGAAGAGTCATACGTCAATAATGAGACTATTCCAATATAACTAAGAAAGGTGTTGCAGGGCCCCTTTAAGGAGGCGATTATGACAGCCCCCAGACGTATGCGGCTAGATAGATAGATACGTAGATAGAAACACTTAAAGTGCCAAAGGTTCGCTAAGAAATGCTTCGCATTTAAAATCAGGATCTCAGCAGGAATCGAACCCAAGCATTCTGCGTGGCAGTCAAGTATTCTACCACAGAGCCACGCCAGGTCCGGAAACTGCTTTGAAAAAACACCCTAAGCAAGCGTAATGTCGGTGCAACGTCAATTGTGGTTGTGGTGCTGGCTATCTAATTTTATAACAAAGCAATAAGCGCTACATATGCACTCCCACGATGCAGGCGTCATATCAGGTAAATGTCTGTGGTTCCAGTGTTGGCTCCACTTTAATGGCAGTCTAATGAACATTACATTTGTATTCCTATAATTCAGCGAGCTATATTCAAGCGTCGCTCGACTCCGGATCAATATGCTAACGAGTGTTACGTATGATATTCACATCATCGCGGCATAAACTGCGCTTCGTTTCGATAAGACGGACGTATGTGCCCTAACGTGAGTGTTAACCTTACGTCAGACCATAAGTAGTGTGTACTAGAACAGGAGAGTGCCCGGAACGAGCTTCGAAAAGTGAAGCCCAAACAGGGTCAATCTGCTTGCAGCGCTGCGATCGGTAGTCTGCGATGTGTCGTCGTTTAAGAGATGCGCACGGCTCCGCCAAAATGGTGCAGGGGTAGAATGCCCGCTTCCCACTCAAAAACCCCGGGTTCGAATCGCAGCTGCAGATGGTGTGTTTTTATTCTTAGTGTCACATTTTGTAGCTGTATTTGTTTTCCTTTGTTTCTTAAAACTAGCTTCAGTTGCTACGTGTTGGTTCAAAAAATAAAGCAAAATGTGAAGTAAAATAGAAGAAATCTGAGAGCGAGCGCAGTTATTTACCGCGCCACCGGCCGGGATTGAACAAAAACGTAAAGTATGGCCTCCGAGATTTTCGCGAAGACGAGACTCGAAACAAGATTTCACATTTTACGTTACTTTTTGTAACAATACGTAACAACAGAAGCTAGTTTTAAGAGAGAAAGTAAAAAACCAACACAGCTATAAAAGGTGACACTAAGAATAAAAACCCACAACATACAGCTGCGATTCGAACCCGGGCCTTTTTAGTGGGAAGCGGGCATTCTACCCCTGCACCAGTTTGCCGGAGCCGCGCGCAACTCTTAAACGACGACACATTGCAAACTACCGATCGCAGCGCTGCTGGTGCATTGACCCTGTTTGGGCTTCACTTTCTGTACGTTGGTGCTGCGGCCGTTCCGAGCACTCCCCTCCATAAGTTACCCTTTAAACGCCAGTGTTGTCGACGAGCGTCGTAAGCCCACGATGTGCACACAGCTACTACACTTACAAAACTACGTCTATCCACCTCGTAACGCTTGACTCAAACCAAAAAAATCACAGCATATCCACGGAGTGAATGATGATGAGTGGGCGAAGCTGCGGAGGTTCATCGGTAAACCGTGAATCTTCCGTGAATTCTGCCCAGTACATCACCACCGACGTGAGATCGGGCGCGTTTATACTAAAGGTTCGATGAGTTATGACGACTTGCAGCTCACTTTAATTTTACATGTACGCTGTGAATTTTCGTTGTTTAGAAAACCATTGCTTTAGAAAACATCTGGCGTCTTTCGCTAAGCAGCTGGCGTCTTTTCATTTTGCTTTAGAAACATCTGGCGTTCTTTCGTTTTGCTTTTACAAAACATCTGGCGTCTTTCGTTGGTTTATTTCATCAATCAACGGCGTTTTGAACAAAATTTTTATTGTTTAATGACGCACAGGAGAAATCTCACCAGGCACTACCTTGGAGGTAAACAATGGCTGCTAATGGGAATGAGAGACAGAAGAAGTCGGCTTTTAGCTAACACTTACACTTCTACTTCTACTAACGTTTCCTACTGGAACATGCCAATGGCTGCTAATGGGGAATGAGAGACAGAAGTATTCGGCTTTTAGTTAACGCGCACGCTGCGAATTTTTTATTGTTCAACAACGCACAGGAAAAATCTCCCACCGGCACCACCTTGGAGGTCAAAGCGTAAGAATGGTTACGCACTACGACTACTACTACGACTACGAGGGACGAACGGGTGCCGCCTTAAGGAGCTTCGCCCCTAAAAAATGCAACATAGAACTACTCGCTGACTGCTTCGCATGAAACTGATTCCCACAATGTGTGGGATCTGCCGAATTTTTTCGCATCACTGCTTCGGCCAGGTGGGAGCGGCCCTCCGCAGCTCCCTCCTGGCTGACCAGCTCTGGGCCGTCCAGCAGGCCCGCGGAGCGGCCGGCAGGCTTGGTCTGACGGTCCCGACGTGGGAGTCGCCCGCTGCGCGCTGACGCGCGCCTTGCAGGACCCAAATAAAGTTTTTTCAACCAACCAACCAACTCGTGTTGATGCTGTCGACTCGGGACGCCGACGGCCAATTTTCGCGTTTGCTCAGCAATTCAAGGCTTTCACTTTAAAACATTCAGTCTTAATAATAAATATGTGGGGTTTAACGTCCCAAAACAAGGATATGATTATGAGAGACGCCGTAGTGGAGGCCTCCGGAAATTTCGTCCACCTGGGGTTCTTTAACGTGCACCTAACTCTAAGTACACGGGCCTCAAACATTTTCGCCTCCATCGAAAATACAGCCGCCGCGGCCGGGATTCGATCCCGCGACCTTCGGGTCAGCAGTCGAGCGCCATAACCACTAGACCACCGTGGCGGGGCACATTCAGTCTTGTTATAGCACGGTAAAGAATAACACTAACCAGTGAAAGGAGAGAAAAGAATGCTGAAAAAGAGCTTTCTTTCTCCTCTTCCTGGACAGATTCGCCGATTTTTCCTACTGTATACCAAGCTGTACTATCGGTGACAAATGAAACGCGAACCGCGGAGCGCGTTCTCCAAGCATTACACTATAAGTAAACATCGAGTATTTGGCGAGTATTTCTGCCACACAACAATAATCGTCATCCACCTCGCGTACTTTCCTCGCGTTATCACCGCGGTCCCGGCACTTCCCGCGGTCACGAACGGCGCGCGCGTTATCAGCTTGACATAGCGTTCTTGATAGGAAAGTGGCGACAGCCGGGTTTTCAAGAAAGGAAACGCGAGCAAGCCAGATGACGATTGTTGTTGTGTGGCGGAAATGCTCCCCAAATACTCGATTTTTTCTTAGAGTGTAGGAACTGTATAATGCGTACTGTCCTGTCATCACTATTGACAGGCACGCACACCCGATTAGGCGGCACTGCACAATCGAAAGCTCACTGTGAAAAATTTTGCACCCTTAATGGTGCTCTATATTTGTCGCACAGATAACACCCTTCTAGAGTATTTAGGAACACCCTAAACACAGGGTGTTTAGAAACACCCCTTCAAGACGTAGGGTGTAAGGATGAATTACACCCTACTGCAATGGGTGGTCATGAACACCCCTAAAGTATGGGTGTTAGAACAAGCTACACCCGTGCGAGTGGGGTGTAATGCATAAAAGCATCCTTGAAAAGGTAGTAGTTACATGGAGAAGCATATATGAACCTTCTTCCCTGTCAACCCCCTTGCGGCACTACAGACATCAGCGTGCATCTGGTCCACTTAGGCGCACCCCAGAATGAATGTTCCCGCTGTAGTTGCCCTTCCCAAGAAGGAAACTATTGGTGCCACCAATGCAATTTTATAGCTGCACTTATGCAGTTGATACAATAAGGTGCCGTGGTCTTGAATGGGCAGCATAGCATCAGTGTATGTGTTTGGCATCAAGTGGAACACGCGAGGTACGGTCTGCTCGTTCTCCTGTTAAGGAGACAGGTCAGAAATGTGCAATCCCTTGATGAATAAGTGGATTGATAAAATTTCAAAATCCCAGCAATGCCCACACCATTGTGCCTGTTGTCGACTTGTTGTTGGATGGTAAGGTGAACACTGCCATCCAACAGCTGTAGCTGATACACGAGCAGGGTATCAATGCTCCGTGACAACTCATGCAACAATATAAGGACTCAGAATGTCGTTTTGTTCAGCAGGCTTCCATATTATCTCTTTTCTGGGATAATGCAGGAGTGAAGTAGAAAACTGTGCACATTGCTGGAATAATGAAATCTTTCCCCTTTCTCAAAAGCAATGGATTGTGGCTCCAACACAAACAAGTGAGCAATCCGGCCATGACGCGCCCGTTGCAGCTCATATTGAATGCGGTAATATGCAGGAAATCTACGGAATAGGGACATTATGACCACAACCGCACTGCAGAAACATGACCTGCGTAACAACAGTAGAATGAAATTTTACATTGGCATGTTCAGAGAAATTTAGGGATTAACCCTTTCCAAGCAAAGACAACAGAATCATTGGTAATTGAGCAAAATGTGTATTCATTTCTTTTGAAAGAAATAGTTACAAAACTAAAAGGTTGTCACATAACTGAAAAATGAATTGCAAAACAATATTCGATGCACTGATTTCACTGAAAAGTATTAGCAGTTTTGTTAAGCTGAAGTTTCGAAAGTAAAACGTCTCAGTTATTACAACTGCTGCAAAAAAAGTCACAAATCGTTCTGAATATAACAACTGAGTCAAAAACCACAAAGTGGTATGACCTACTAGAACATGTTGAGGTCGGCAGAGACATAATGACTTGTATTAAAATGTCACAAGAAAATGAGCAAACAATTGAAAAAAGGTACCACCATAGTAATTGTTTCTGTATAATCAAAAACAAATAACTACTCGTTAGAATTTGAAAATATAACTTTTTGGTCTAAACTCGACTTTATCACAGGTGGGGACATGCCTTAAGCAGAAGTTAACGCCTATTTTCCAGGCTTTCTTGAAAATATTCAGAAGCTTTACTACTTGTATCCTAGGTGTCTTTACCCGCTGGCCGAGAAGGAGCCATTCAACGGCGACGAGAACGTTGGACCCGTTGCGATGGTACTCGATATTTAACAGCCATTGTGCTGCCATGAGTACAGCTACTCATTCTTCAGCATTGGACACACTGAGGAGCAGTTCTTTGTCCACGTGGAGGAAAAGCGTGCTTGCGTAGGGAAGATCGGGGCCATCGTACACAATGCAAGGTGTTATTGGAACGCTCTCTTTCTGCATGAGAAAAATTTAAAAAGTTATTGTCTGGAAAGCACTATGCAGACTTCACTGATTTGTTTCAGAACATAAGTTTCTGTACCATCCAAATATAAAGGCTCATAACATGCCCATTATGTAACTAGAGAGAATTAACGGCTTTTCTAAGTGCAACTAGCTAGCTTGTTTGGGAAAGAGAAAGTACTATTTGACATATATAATCAGCATTTTTAAAGAAAAAGGAGCATTGTTTAGTGGCATGAAGGATACATGTACAGCGACAAAAAGCATATAAAACAAAACTATGCACAAGAACGTCTCTTCTTCAAGACTGCAACTTGCAGCCTTGAAGATGACCAGAGAATTTAATATATCTGATAAACCATTAGGCGTATCATTTACCAGAAAATGTCGTTGGAGGTGGTGGTACTAACTGAGCTTTATAAAGTTTGTACACGTAAAAGTATTTAGCGAAGTTACAACGCCAAATCGGGGCGAGGCGCATATAACTTTTAATAACCACAAAAAAATAATGAAAGCTAGACATAATAGAAACAAACAGAATAAAATAAACTGTGCTCGAACGCGCGCACTGATAGGCGTACGCACGGGGGGGGGGGGGGGGGGGAGGAGGGCGAAGTCTGCTCCATGCTTTGTCTTACTAAGGCGGGGGGAGGGGGCGGCGATTAACCTTCTCCCCCCCCCCCCCCCCGCTCCCTGATGGGGAACCCTGCGCACGCTTATGCATGCACTCACGCTCGAACTAGCGCTTGCACAGTTCAGGTAAGGCAACTCGGCCACACGGAGACATGAAAAATCTGTTCGAACACAAGTTAAGTGTAACGAAGGGCTCCACAAGCATGGGTGCCGGCATTATCAGGCAACCTATGTTGCGGATCAATTGAAACGTCGGCACGAATTTAACGAAACGGAATTTATTAGCACTTAGACGATCTTTGCGAGGCGTACCTAAAACGAAGCAATATGCTGCGTTAAGATGAGCCAGACGCATCAACCCGAACCTCACGGTAGTTTTAGCGCACAGAACGAACAAGGATTGAAAAGAACGTCGTGGACACCACGTCGTTGTTTTCCGTCCTTGGTCTCTGTGCGAAAAGAAAACTGCACATGAATTACCAACAGGCCCAAGCATACGCACCTTAGACACGCTTGACACTTAGAGCTAACAGGAGCCGTCCCCATCCAACTATTCTTAAACCAAAATGGCGGTTAATCGCGAGCGGGGCACCCTTCCACTGCCGACAGAGGAGGGCGCCGCCACAAATGTGCTCAAATCCCCCGCCGAATCACAGCCGTGCATGCTCACTCTGCTTTGAACAAAAAAACAAAGCAAGGCTTGCCCGCCCGTAGCGTCACACAACTTTGCCTTCATCCCGATGAAACAATACATTCAAATATGCTCGCTGCATTAACAAATGCTCACCTATCGTCAACCAGTTAAGAAGAGCTTAATTAACGGCGTTATTTTCGAGCTCTCGGAATTAACAAAGCGCTGACCGTAGCAACGTGACAGCGGTACATACCTTTTCAATTCGAGTGCTCCACGACATGAAGCTGCAGGTCTCCCCTTGAGTATAGTGCATCTTCGTAATAAGCTGCACTGGCAGCAGGAAAAGGACGAGCACAGGGCGCAGGCACACTTCAAGCAACAGAAACACCCACTGCAAAACTCGACCGATCGGGAGGCGCGTGCAGAAAGCGGCGCCGGCCGCCGGCGCTCCGGGCGTTGTTGGGTTGCGTGGGCGCAACTTTCTTTCTGCGGCAGCGTTATCTTTTGTTATGCTACTCACGCAGTGTATTCGAATAGCAGTAAGCATTGCAACGACACAGTAACGACTGCATGAGCTGTATGTCACAGCGCACAAATGCAATATTCAAGAGCAATATTTAGGGCAGCTTCGCTCCCTGAATGTCGTGAAGACTGATGAAATAGCAGATGCAGGTTCTCTTAGTACTATTTTAGCTGTGGTATAGCTATGCTAATGTGATGCCATTAAACCGTCCCTCAGCTCTGGCTGTAGCCACTCTTTCTCGGAGACGGAAATTTTACAGGACTCGGAAGCGACGGTCGGATTTCCTTCGTTGCTGGGCGGCCGAACGTCTCTCCTCCCGATGAGCTTTGCCGTACCGTTGCCGCGATGCCGCCTCCTTCACTCGAAACTCGGGGTCTTCATCTATTCGCTGCCGCGTAGCCTCGGCATCCTTCGCTCGAAACTCTAGGTCGGCACGTCCTCGTTGGGTCTATGCTCTAGCGACTTGCCGTCGTCTTTCCTGTCGCGCCGCTACGGAGGCAGTTTCTTCTTCATCCTGACCACACTAGTGCGCCGACAGTGCACGCTTTTATTACTGCTTGATTAACGCAGAATTTATTCTAGCAGTAACGACAAAATGAGGCATGACCATAAAGCATGCAGTGTTAGGTATGCAAACCTGCAAAATCCCCAGGCCACGCACCTGCAAAATCGAGGTGTGTGGCCTGGGGGCGGGGGGCACTTTTATATCAAAACATTGATATAAATACAAGCTACATGACTAATTGATGCGCGCAGTGTTTTGACTTTCCGAAAAGCTCGGAATCAAAACGCGAAAAATTTGAAACGTCTGCTGCAGCAACAGGAAACGCTATCTTGAGCAAATCTTTAATTGCGCTAATGATTACTACAAAACGTTCATGTCTTGCGAATTAAAGTTATTAAACTGGTGTAGGCGTCTACACGCCATATTTATTTAGTACTGGCGCTGAATCTATTGGATAAAGGCCAGTCCTGCTGTGTCTCTCTTCTTCGTAGTTTACGCGCTTTATGAATGAACACTGTGTTGCGGTTACACTACTTTACTTTTGCTTCGATCGGTTACTAGAATTAGAAGTAGCTAGTAGTTAAATGCACTGCTGGTATCAGGACGGTTCATGTATTCGTAACATATAAGCAAAACCTGCCCAGAAATGTCGTATATCTGTATCCTTGTTCATTACCACCCCTCAGATGAGGGTGTAAATAGGGTGTTGCAAGGTGCTTTACTTACGAACACCCAAATTCTGAAAATGAGGGTGTAAAAAAGGTGTTTACAAGGGCGATTTTAGCGCGAACACTCTTATTACACCCTTAAGGGTGTACAGTTTTTTACTGTGATGCATGAATCTGGCTCACGAGCGGCACACCGCAGGAGCGTGTCAATCTATAATAATAAGGGTGCGAACTGCTGGCGCACCACTGCGGGCGCTTCATTTAGTGCCGATAGTACGTGTAACAAGTTTTAATGCGCATCCAACTCGCCGCATCTACGCTAGTTGTCCGCAATAAACCATTTGTTGATGAAGTTATCAATTTTATTTTGTTGGCAAACGTTTTGTGTCAACAGGTGCACATGACTACAATTGGGAGTCGAGTGTGAATTTTCGTTCAACTCAAGTCTGTTTACATAACGCTAAATTTTGCGAATCAGCCGTAAAACTGATCGCACTTCGCTTCCAAAGCATCGACACCCTTTAACTCTCTTGGCGGGACGTTCGCACTTTCACGTAAGCTATTTCAACGCCATTCAGCCCAGTGAGTGGCGCTACGAACTCGGGGACATGATCCTGACCGCGATGGCTCTGTGTATATAGAAGATACGTTAAATGTTAACGTTTCTTGACCTCCTGTAATGCTAGCAGCCGTCTAAAGAAGTATCATTACAGAGAAATACAGTTAGTAGTCGAGCAACGCCGTGCGACGCGAGCGAACTATAACGAAAATGCTGCTGTTCTAGCCAGAGCCTAGCAGACGACAAAATCCGAACCCCCGCCTTCACGTAACCGGAGCGCCATTCGCAACGCCGCCATCGGTGGCGCACGAGGCGGATAGAAGCCTGACACTTAGCTTCACAAGGTTTCAAGTATATGTGATGGGTGAGTAGTTTCGCGTATACTAAACGACTTCATTTTCCATGTCAATGGCCGTGCCGTTGCATGATGCTCTGAGCAAGCAGTGCGATGCTCTATTATTGCTTCTGGGGACAAGTATGAAACTTTTCATCGCCCTTGGTGGCTCGGGCTTTGCCTTAGCCATAGGAAATTTTTGTGGGGACTGTTGTTTGCGCATAAGCTTAAAACGTGTGATTTACCACTGCACTGAGAAAACGGGAGTGCTTTTTTTTTACTGACTCTTCCGTTCAGAACTGGGGCAGTAATAGCACATTTATTTATGTAAAGGGTATACCCAATACCTTTTTGTATGTATCGTTACTTTGCCAACATTTCACTAGACCAACCTAAGGGAAAGAGGAAGCTGGAATGCTGCCGGGGCAGTATCATGCTTGTGCACACGTTCATTACATTGAGGCCATAAAGTAAGCAATGTTAGACATGGTAGTTAAACCAGGTGGTGCAAATTACTGCCTTGAGAGATAACTAATCAGTGCGAAAAGTGCGACCGTCCTTCTCCCAATAGTTAGATTAGAAACAGAAAATTTTGAAAAAAAATTACTAAATTAGTCGTGAGTAATGTTATTCATCACTTTGTTTTCGCGCTGCAATTTACGGGACTTGTTTCAACAAAACACATCAATCAGCGCCGCCTGCGCTTGCACCACGACAGCGAAATTCCCCTACACCTCTGCCTGGCAGATTAGGTAAATGCCACAAGTATCCATAAGCCACCCTGCTTTTAATACCCCATTTGCATTCCCACGGGTGACTCACAGTCAGAAAATATCCTTGAAGAAAGAGAGAGAGAAAGCTCTTTATGAAAAAACTGATAATTCTACCGGCGTATATAAAGGCGCCTACATGCTACTCTGTATGGCGGAGGAGAGGGGAGGGGGAGGTTTTGAACGCATTCTCCAATGCAAGCTTGTTCGAAGCGAAAGCGCACTCGCAGTGGGGCAGGCAGCCCAAGTCTGGCAGGCGACGATTTTCTCTTTCGCGAATCGCCTTGTCAGAATCTTGCAGTACTTATTAAGCACATCGGTCGCCCATGTAGTTTTATAGTTCGTACAGTTCGGAATCACAAAGCTACTTTCTGGCTTAGAGGATCTCAGAGATGACAGAGCAACCACCTCAGAAACCGGCGAAGTTTTCTTTCCTGGTGAACTCGCATGTGTTTACAATGCAGCTTCGCGCATTACAGACGGGTGAATGACATCTGCTTCTTTGTTTGTTTTTTTTCTGTCACGTTCCTCGCATAACATCACTGCAGATAGCGCGCCACTCAAGCTTCTCCCCGCAAGTACGTGATCGGGCTTCCTAAACGCAAACATGTGCCACTCGAAGCTACTCTGCACAGCCTTCTCGTCTTGCCGCCACGATGAGATGGAAGTGGCTATAAGTGTGGTTTTGGAAGAAATGACTCACTTTGAAGCTTGCAGTAGACGTCTATGAGGAACAACGCTCTTCATGTTCCCTTTATCCTTAATATATCCCGGCATGGAAAGCCTTAAAGAGCTGCGAATGGCGTAACATGCCTTCTTCTGCAACAATGTAACATGTAGTCGAGGTGAGTATATAGGAAAAAAGAAGAATAATCTAAATCAATGATATAACTTAGACTGTATTATCAGTTAACTGACTGGTATATAGTCACAGTGCACAAGTTGACGCGGCATCTGATGCCATGGGCTATTTTTAAAGTGCAGAATTCTGCAGGGTTGGTGACACTATAGTCGTTTCGATACAGCTCTCCTCTCTTGCGTCTACGTTTCGCAGAAACCGCGCGTATCAGTGTAACCACGTATTACAAGTTAAGTGAAAACCGTTTTTGAAGAAACTTCGCTAACAATTATTCAGATACAGACAACCTTCATTGTACATTTAATTATAACTGTTGCGCTGGGCCTAAAACCATTCGAAATACATCTTAAGTAGAAGGCATAACAAGAAGCACAGCGTTGACAAATGACAGGAAAGCACCGCGGTTAGATTGGAAACCGCAAATACGCCTTAGGAATGAGCAATCACGCAATAGCACTTGTCATTTTCTCTTCAAGTCTTTTCAGTCCCAGAGCACTAAATGCACGCAGCTTCGGTAAGCAGGCGCTTGCCAGTGCTGAAAAAAACAACAGCTTCATGGCCTTCGCCGTGATCAACGTTCCGGTCATTGGTCGATCGACGACTCCCGTTTCCTCCATGTCGTTCACACGAGGTTACTATCACACTTCAGTGCACAAAACTGAATCGCTGTGAATTCCGGCGACTGCGCGCAGTAGATCATGACTGCATAGATAACACTTGAGCAATGAACAGGACCGCTCCGGTGGGTTCGTGCCGAATAAGTGCCAGAAATGGACGATCAACGGTGAACTGCTTGAAGTGCACCAGGGATTTGGACACAAATTGCGCTTGCGTCGCCGCGACGGCGCGTGTACCCACCTCGTCAACGTCTAACGCCGCTTTGTGGAGGATTTCGTTAAGCCGCAGGTCCTCAGCTTTGCTTATTCCCTTGAAGTCCGCGGCGTCAGTGAAAGGCACCCTGAGGCCGAGCTTTTCGAGAGGCGCCCGCAGTTTGAGCATCTTCTGCACGCTCATCTTCGGAAGACTAAGCTCAACTTGCTCGGGCTCCATCTCACCGATAATTTCATTTAACTTTGCCGCAGTAAGCCCCTGCACGACGCTCGCGAGAGGGCTTTGGCGGTTTCGCGGTAGCATAAGTATCATGCTATACTGGTTGTCTGCGTACGGTACCCGGAGCGCGTCCACATTCAGTTCGTCATCATGGCTGAAGTCAAACGTCTCGATGATAAACATAATAGGAACGTTTGCTGTGGTTCCGTCTTCGTTGCGGAAAACCCGCTTGTCGGTGAATTCAGGATCAAACTGCGTTTTCCAATCGCTTTTGAAGTACATGGCGTTGAGTACTAGCATCTTGGTGGTTTCTTCGGGGGCCTCCTCCAGGAACTGAGGTATCCGTCCGCGAGTCTTCTTGCTGGCCCACTCGTTGACCTCTTTGACGACGTCGCTTCCACGACCTTCACCGAACTGCACGGTGGCGAGGCTGGCGTCAAACAGTCTGTTGATCTCGCGATAGTAGCTGGCATTAAAGGGAGCGCCTTCTTGGATGAGCACAGCCGAGGCGTGATCCAGAGCTACGTTCCTGCTGTTGCCGCCAGGAGACGACATCTTCTGCAGAAGCTCGCTCATGAGAGCGCTAGAAGGATTACCCATCTGTGCGGACATTTGGTAGGCCGTGCGTCCACGTGCTCCCATAAGCACCATATGAAGGACGATGTTCACACTGATTGGCGAGAGCAGCACATTCTGGTCACCTAAGGCTTTGAGCATACTGATGCCCAGGCCATTGTTGCTATTCACGACATCACTGATGGTTTCCTGGGAGCGTTGTCGCGTCTTTTGCGTCTTGTGTTCGCGAATAGAATCTAGAAGACCCCCGTGTACTCCCAGAGGAGCCATGACGCAGAGCAAAAGCCACATCACTTTCATTTTCACGCCACCGGCTGATTATGGCGTTGCGCCTCGGAGGGAGTTCAGCCTGCGGGTGGGCTGTTCCGGTGGTGTGCTAGCTGCACAAAAAAACAAACAGATGTCTCTGTGGAGGTCGATATGCGTACAACGAAGTACACTTGTCACAGAGCAATAACAGAATTTACAGGGCAACCGAAGAATCATCAGGTATGTGACAGAAAGG